>NW_004524815.1:2148279-2163432 GCF_000260255.1 Octodon degus | reverse complement strand
TCTCTCTCTCTCTCTCTCTCTCTCTCTCTCTCTCTCTCTCTCTCTCTCTCTCTCTCTCTCTCTCTCTCTCTCTCTCTCTCCCATCACAGACCTAAAGGCAATAAAACAAACTTCTCATGCACTGAAGCCTCTGAAACCACGAACCAAAATAAACCTTCCCTCCTTTAATTTGCTATTCTCAGATATTTTTCACAGTGTCAAAAAGTAGGCCAGCACCAACATCCATTCCTATATAATCTCCTCATCGGGTTCTTTTTACAAACATCTTTCTCTCCAAACTCCCAGCTGGGACCAGCTCCTTGGAGGGAGCTGGGTCTGTTAATGCTTTCAATCCCTGCTGATAGCTCGGTTCACAGGAGTCGCAAAATCTCCATGCCAATTAGATTGGTTATGGATTACTGCCTGGGCAAGATATGCTTCATAGAAGACCGAATTTAAAGGTTTGGGAAGACAAATACCTTGTGTAACAGGTCAGAGATAATATCTAAATTGAGTTCGATAATTTGGAAAGCATATTCAGTAGTCTCTAGAATATATTTCATCTCACAAATAACATAGTAATTTCATTATCTCACAGGAAGACTGGCTTTGTCTTCTTGAGACAATTCTATGAAGCACAGTTAATATTTTCTCATGTTTGCTGAGCAGGTCTGGGAGATTTCTGCTACAGGGATCTGAAATACATACAAAATACAATTACTTAGTATTCCTTCGGTTGATGTTCTGCATGAACTGGAAATGCACTTTTGCACGTCCTTCCGGAAGGCAGTGGGGCCAGAGGTGCCCAGCTTCATGCCATCTGCTGTGTACAATCCAGGCCTTGTGCTCTTCGGGTTCCTTTGTGTGGCCCACTGCTTTGCTTTCTCACTCAAGCATCCCAATTAGGATCATCTAGTTTGTGAATCTGGCTTTTCTGATCTCCCTGAATCCTTCTGTGGTTATATCAACTTGCAGATGTCATCTAAGACAATTCTGTGTACAATGGTGATAAGGGTAAGTGACAGAAACACTTTGGGTAAAATTCACATAAATTATTTATCGGCTCTTACAGTGGACTGTTCCAGCCCAAACTTGCAAGTCAATTTCACCTTCCTGTGTGGGGCAGGGCTTTCAGCTCCAGCAGAAGCTGGCTTCTGTAAGTTAGAAGTGATTGCTGGGTTTTGAGTCTTCCTCTCCTTTAATTTCTGCAGCAAACAGCAGATCTAGGCTTAAAAGGCTCAGGAGGCTCAACATTAGACCTGAAAGACAGCATCTTCTGTGCTTTTCATTGTACTCTTCAGGGAAGAAACTGTCACCCCTGCTCTTCCTTCAGCACCAGAAGGAAAATGAGGGCGACACAAACCTTCACTTCCAAGCACTTTGAAGTCCCACTGCGCCACCAAGAGTAAAGGGTGGTCCTATTATCTCACTATGAGGAAGCCGAGGCAGAGGGGTTTGTGTCTCACCTGAGATCACTGCAGGGGTGTGGGTGGTTTGAGTGATGCTAAAAGACAACTACAGTCAAGACAAAGGGATGGTGTCAACCCAGTCACTGTGGGCTTGAGAAGGAAAGGATTCTGCTTCCTCCTCCACCCAATTCCTAGTCTTACACCTTCTGGGAATCCCGCTGAGCTGTTCACAGCAGGCCCTTGGTCCCCAGCATCTCTGTATCCACACTAGTCACCCATGTCCAGACTAATCTCTGAGGTAAATGTGCAGTGTTGCTGTGTAGTTAATTTTGAAATAAAGAATGCTTTTGAAAACTGACACCCAAAAAATTCTAGAGTAGATTTTAAGTCTCCTACCACACACAAAATAATAAATTTGTTAAGGCATCCATATGTTAATTAGCTTGACTTAGCAGTTGCACTAGACATTCAAAAACACCCAAATATCCTCAATTTTTATAACAGTCAAAAGATCAGTGAAAAGAAAGACTACAGCGGTGTATGGTGGTCCCCACCTCTATCTGTGGCACCTTAGGAGGCTGAGACAAGTAGGTCACACGTTTGAGCCCAGCCTGTGCAAGTTAGTGACTTACCAAGACACTGTCTCAAAACTATAAATAAAAAAGGGCTGGAGATGAACCTCAGGCAAAGACCGTGGTCCATTCCTGAGCTATGAAACCTGAAGTGCTTTGTGGTGGAAAATTGCTAGCAAATTAGTAACGACTGTCTACAAGGGACACGCCATTGTCTGAGGAGCACTCTGAAGTCCCACTGTGCCACCAAGAGTAAAGGGTGGTCCTATTATCTCACATGAGCACAGGACCTGTGACCCCGCCGGCCTTCTCACTCAGGGCTTCAGATAGCAGTGCCGCGTAGTATTCCATGTAAATATGTAGAGATACACACGCATGCATATACACATACATAAAATGGATGCAATTATCATTTTAAAACTTATAAAACAAATACCCAGGCAGTCCTTATCAAACCAAGATAAGGGGAACCATTCCCCTCTTCAGCAGTTTTTAAGCCATGCTTTCCTTTCAAAACCTGTCCTTGCTGGCTCACCTGTTCAGTGAATAGAATCATTTCCTTTTCAAGCTAAAAGCTTGTCACCTGTGTATATGAACCTCCCACGGTGTGTCCTCCATAGGGGCGTGTCTGAGTATCTGTGTTATTTCTAGTTGTTTCCTTTCGTAAGAGAAATGGTCCTGACTTCTGTCTCACACAAAGGAAGCGCACACACAGGCTGTGCTAGTCCTGTGTCACTGTCCCATCGCTGTGACGCTATATCTGAGAAAAGCCGCTTAAGGGAGAAAGATTTCTTTTGGCTCGTGGAGCCGGGTTTCGGTCCATGCTCAGCGGGCTGCCTTCTTCCTAGGCCGCGGTGAGGCAGAGCATCCCGGAGAGGAAAGCGCGGCAGAGAGCGGGGCAGAGCCGGGCGCAGCACGTCCCGCCCCGCGGTCCACGCTCTTCCACAGCCCTGCTCCTGTTTCCGTGGCCTCCCAATAAGGCCATCAAGTCACGATTTCCGCAGTGACATGGTCCAAGGGGAAGGCGAAGGCTGCGATGACGCCGTCACTTCCCAAACGTGCAGCAGCAGCAGCAGCAGCAGCCCGGCCTTGAGCTCAGTGAGTTAGGTGGTATGTACTTTTGTGAGTGGGGAGCACACCCGCAACACGACCACGTTTCAAGCAAGAAGAGTGAAAGGCTGAAGACAGGAACTTTGAGCTCTACACAAGAACAACAGCACTTTGTGAAATCTCTGTAGCCATGTCCCGCTGCTTCTGGCCAAGAGCTTCTGCGGGGTTGTGAGGACTCGGGAATCCCTGGGTGACCTGCACCTCGGGCGCTTGGAGGACTACGCCCAGCTCTTCTGCAAAGATGCTGAAGTGAGGCATTCGACCCATTTTCATGTTTCTGTAAACATAGTGGTATAATTTTTTTTTTCACATTGTGAACATATTGTGGTTTTAAATGTCTTTCCTTATTACTAAGGTGAATCAACAACTCTTTGTAAGTTTAGAAGTAATGTGGAGCCAGCACCAGGGAACCTGAGGCAGGAAGATTGGCACGAGTCCAAGGCCAGCCTGGGCCACATGGTGAGATCAAAGTCAGCCTAAACGATTTTTACTCATCTATTGAAAGTAACAGCTAATGCTTAAATTTTTTCTGCTTCTTCTTTTTGACCTATTTTGCATGTTTATATCTAGTAATCTGAACAACTAATTTGCAACATAACAGCAATTTTTGAATTCCTATCATTTTGTTTAGTGAAATTCTATATCCTTTCTAATAGGTTTTTTTTTTTTTTTTACTATTTTTTATTCTCTTTTTTTAAAAAAAAGTCAGCCTAGACTACATAGCAAGATCATGCTGAAAGAAAGAAAGAAAGAAAGAAAGAAAGAAAGAAAGAAAGAAAGAAAGAAAGAAAGAAAGATAGAAAGAAAGAAAGAAAAGAAGCTATTTGGATATTTTTCTACTTTGTTTAACCTGTTTTCCTAGTCTGAATATTTTTCTCCAGTTCAGTTTCACAGGGTCCATGGGAAATTCGTATTAGTTTAACCTGGCCCAGTGCTTATTTCAGATCCATAAGCCTCAGGCTGTGTGCTACGTCATCTCCATAAAATGGCTGTTCTCACATGGAGGGACAGAGAGGACGGAGGCGGGCACAGGGTTCTTGGGCTCAAGACAGTGTGTTCAGAGCAGAAGCATCCTTTGGATCTCTGTGACTGTGTGAAGAATGCAGATACGCACAACCCATCCCCAAGGGGTGCTCCCGGCCCAAAGGACTGAATAACTGACAGCCCTCACTGCGTGGCCTTTATCCTAATCGGTTCATAATCATTTTCACCTTCATCACAAGGCTCAGGACTGACAGCAGAAAGTGAAGGAAAGGAGAAAGAAGAGAATAGTCTATACTGCAGACCTTACTGATGCTAGTCGGGGTTTTTTATTCCTTGTCTTATTTAATTCTTTTTTTCTTTTGCGGTGCCGGGAATTGAGCTTAGGATCCTGCACTTGCCACGCAGGCGCTTATGCTACTGAACCATCTCCCTGGCCCCATTGCTCATCTTATTTAATTTTTATGACATCTTTTTAAATTATAAATTGTAATATTTGCTTCTGACCCAAGAATTTACCCGCAGCTACACACTGAATCAGAGGCAAAGGAGGACACAGGTTCCAGCCCGACTCCAGGCCTTGCCTATCACTGCCACACGCCATACTCCAAGTACATTTAGTCATGACGAGATGATTTCTTCATTGCAAAATGGGAGGCTTACATATAACTGTGCTTTCTCCATTTGCCTTGCACTGCCATGAAGCTCAAATGAGAACAGGCACGGAATATGAATATCTGCTCAGAAGCGGTTAGCAAGCGCTCAGCTGTTTTAAACGTTAAACTGGAACCGAATGGAACAAAGGCGCTTCCCAAGAACCTTGCCACACAGCGCAGGCCCTGCTCTCACTTCTGCCTTCTCCAGCCATCACTATAGAAGGTGACATGTGCTTCGGCTGTCTCTATCCACGCTTGCTGACATCGCTGTCCCCAAAACAAGACGCCTGATGAGAACTGGTCATGATGGAGGCAGTAGGAAGAAGCGATCCTCTCTCTCCTGAAGAAACTGGGCATGGTCATGCCAGAGCGCTCCCCAGAGTTTAGATGGCTGAGTTCATCTTTAAGATATCAGTGTAAGGATAAGACAGGAAATGCAAAGCTGGTGAATTACTAAATGAAAAGGCAACACCCAATCTGTGTTATTTTACATGAACAAGATGGAAGACATTGTAACGGGGGGAACATCTAACAGTAGGGAAGCAGCGTCCCGCTGCTCAAATATCTGCCTTCAGACAGTTTGAGATTGAGCTGCTATCGCACAATACCCCCTTGGAAACGGAAATGATCATTCATTTACATACTGCAAGGGAAACAAGAAAGCCAGTCGCCACAATTCATGGGGACCCCCAGATATAATCTTTCACACAGAGAACACAGTACGTTGATGGGAGAAAAGACAAGAAGAAAATGATGGCAAGCCCTGGGATATGTGGAAAGAAATTCAAGGCCCCAGGATCTTAGATGCTCCAGGGAAATCTCCATCCAACAGCAGTAGGACACTGCCGAGTGTCCAGGAGAGGTTGGGAAGTGGGCAAGGACGACCAGCTGAAGCCCAGGGGACTGGTTGGCTATGTATTTGGTGGCATTTGTGGCTTTCTGTATGTGTCTACACACACGTTGGCCTTCCCTGTGCATGGCTCTAGGGCACACCCCATGGGAGTGCCTGTTGGATGCTTAGCTAGGAGAGCAAATCGCTGCTCCAGTGAGCGACATTCAGGCTTTGCAGTGCTCACGACAAAACAAAAGTCCCGGAAGTGAAGAGAGGACCTTTCCTTGATGGTAGAAGTGAAGATGGTAATGCTGGGCCAATTTACAGATGTTTTTCAGATATACTGAAATCAGCCAATTCTCCTCAGGCAACTCCTGTATGTTAGGGAGCTGAGCCTGGAGCCAGTGCTCCTGCTGCAGGTTAATCCTGGTTTACTCTGGAAGCCACTGCAAGGAGAAGAACATGTGATTGTCAGGGGTGGAGGGACCAAGGCAGCACCCATGGCATCCTGCCTGGGGCTGGAGTTTCCTTACTGCACACCGCCACCTGGTGCCCTGGTGGCTACACGGCCTCCCCCCAGGGACAGCTCCTTGGGCAAATCTCTCTGGAGCTGGATTCTGCCTCTGCACCTTCCCTGCTTGACCTTGATTTTATCCCTTCCGGATGCAATGATTTCACCCCACCTTCTCCCAAAAACCTTTCAGAATTTGAAAGATGGTGAATCTTCTCCAGGCCTTCACCGCTCCCTCCCTCCTTCTTATCATTTCATGATTATTTATGTAGACAGACAGAAACTGCCTCGTCTGTACTAATGTGCAAAAAAATTTTCTCTCAGCTTTAACCCATACCATTCAAGTTTAAGTCCATTGTCGAGTATTCAAAAAGAAAAGAGAAACCATGATAGGGGAGAGGCGAAAGGAAGGAAGGGAAAAGGAAAAATATATATACCCAAGACAGTTAAGACAGCTGGACAGCTAGTCTCTCTTAGTTCATTGAAAAGAAAGGTTTAGCGTATTTTGGACAATATTGCATGACTGTATCTTCTTCTCTGAATGGCTACTATGAAGATAACAATATACAGCATACTAATTATTCTTACTCTCCTACCAGCTTGTTTTGAAACTTTATTTATTTCTATTTTACTATTTTCTCTTTAAAATAAAATAAGAAGGGATTTGACCTCCAACCCCCATTGGAAAGTGCTTACCAGGAGCATTCACCATACATTTAATCACAACTTGTAAAGAAACTCAAAAAAGAGTGCTTCCAGAGCTGCTTCAGAAATGGCAAATAGGAGGGGATAAGTGTGTTCAGTGCAAGGCTGGGCTATTTTGAAAGAATTTAATGCTAATGTGTATTTTACTGTAATACTTTTTTAAATTTAAACATGCACCATATTTTTATTCAGTGCTTTTACAAGCCATACACTAAAAGACCAAACAATGTGATTCTATATGTAGAAAAAGAAATGTCACTCCCCTTCTGCTGCTTGTAGGAGATGCTTTCAAACATTGTGTGGAAGAGACGCTCTTTTCTTGCACTTTACCAATTGCTCAGGATAATTATACCTAGTGTGCGTTATGTTTGAGTCATGGTAAATTTCCATTTCCTAAGACTTCTTGTTGCCATCTGGCACAGACCTGAGTCACATCACAGCGCTGTGTGCTTTCAGCTCATGGTCTTCCAAGTCCTTCTATAATCCCCATCAGAGAACCTAAGGGCCAAGAGCTTCCATGACACTTTTGCATGGAAGCTTGAATTTATAGCTTTTTAAAAAAACAAAAAAATCTCTCCTGTTCTAGAACTTTCCACATACCATATCTTGTAGATTCTGAGCAGCAACCCTGTTGTCACTCAGAAAGATGCCTCTTCTAGAACATGCCACATACAATGTCTTATAGATTCCCAGCAACAATTACCCTAAAGAGAACTTCAGTTTTCTTTGTGGATGAGACACTGAGCTCACACAAGTAAAACTATCTGCTAGCAGGCATCCAACAGTCAACACTGCTCCTGAACCATTGTCCGGGCCTTCTGTGACCACATTCTCAATCCCCTCAGGTTAGCATTTTCTAGTGTAGAGTCCTTGAATCCACCTCCAATTCCACTAATACTAAAATTACATTAATAAGAAATTATCTTCCATTGTTACATGTAGGAATTTTATTTGCTGTAGGAACAAGTCATTCCTTCCTCATACTTTGTTATATTTTTATACCCGTACCCATCTGTGCCTGCTTCCACACCTCTGACTATTGGACATGACTGACATAGTTGTCATTTTGGTGATAAATAACTTATATACAGGAAAGTCATTGACTTGCTCCAAAGCCAAAGACCATTTCTGCTGTCCTAAAAATAGCAGGTGTGTCCTCTGGCTTCCATATGAAACCTTTTATACTTCTCCCCCATCTGGCACCTAATTCTCCAAGAACCTACAGGTAACAAGTTCTGTACTTGTGATGATGGGCATCTGTCAGCCATGTCAGCCATATTGGTTCCACACAGGTTCATGGGAGAGCAGTGGAGGTTGCTCTTGAGTCCAGAGCTTCCTCCAGCTCTAGTCAGTGGTTGCTAGTGGAAAGGACACACTAGCATTACATACCACACACCCTTCTCAGGCCATTCAAGCCCTCCTCTCCAGGGTCCAGGGAAGAGTAAGCCCCTTCTCAGAGGCTTTTTCAGTACTGTTACAGCTCCATGCGTCCATCTCTACCACAGGCACTGACTGGCCAGGGACCACCTGGAGTTTACTTCTTCTCCTTGGGCTTCACCTACTGCTCTGAAAAACAGTGGAGCTGATTTACATGATTGATAGAGTTCTTTGTCTCTCACAGCCTGTGATTTACACGTCGAGATGAAAAGACTCAATGAGGATTTTGATTTCCATAGTGGATGTGCCAGCCCGCACTCCCACCAGCAGTGGAGAAGGTTCCTTTTTCCCCAGAGATTCTCCAGCTTTTGTTATGGGCTGACTTCTTGGTGTTAGCCATTCTTTCTGGGGTAAGTTGGATTTTCAGTGTTGCTTTAATTTGCATTTCTCGAATGACAAATAATTTTGAACACTTTTTCATATGTTTATTTGCCATTGTATTTCTCCATCTGAGAAATGTGTATTCCTCTCAGGTGCCCATTTTTGGATTGGGCCTTTGAATTTTAGAGACTCGGTATTTTAAATTCTTTATATGTTCTAGATAGAAGTCTTTTTTGTGAGGGAAAATGGCTAAAACTTTTTTCACAATTCCTGGGTTTTCTTTTCACTCTGTGGTGATTTCTTTTGATATGCAGGAAGAAAAAGAATCTATTGAAAAGGAAGAAACCACTGGGATCAGGGAAAGGATGAAAGAAAGAAAGAAAGAAAGAAGGAAGGAAGGGGAAATGGATACTCACAGGACATCTTGGATAACTGCACTGCTGATTTCTGCTGGTCTATTGAAAGGAGTAGTAAATGCTTTTTTTTTTTTTTCTTTTCTTCTTTTTAATTTTCTGTAACATTCTGGCCAATTTTGCTTGTTTATGTCTGGTAATCTGAGCAACTAATTTAAAGACAACAATATATAATATAACAACCATTGTTGAATTTCTAGTATTTTGTTCAGTGAAATTCTTCATCATTTCTAATAGGTTTTTTTTTACTCTCTTTAAAAATAAAAACAAATGAGGATATTGAAAAGCTGTTCCTAATATTCATACTATTATAAATGCACACACCTTTAGTTCCTAATTGCTGAGTACATAAAACATGGAGCCTCTGTCTCAAGTGATTGATCGTTGCTTCAACGTAACATAAAGGGTTCTTGTGTCCAAAATTAAATAAATCATACTCCCAAGTTCCTGATAAGAATCGTCACTAGCAGCGCTCTTCCTCATCCAGTTACATTTTTTCCCTGCTTCTCTCCACCAACTCTTTCCCATGTCCTCATTGCTACCTGCTGTAGTGTATTCAATGTCATATAGGAGTATTTTTGAAAACGTTGTGCTTTGGTGTGTTTTAAAATTTATAGACATGCTGCTGTAATATTCACCCCATTTTCTTTTCCTATATCTGCTCTATTTTTCTGATGTATCCATGTAATGTAGGCAGATCTAGTGCACTAGTCATAATTTTGTCATAGCCATTATTTGGTTTGCCATAGAATGTTTAACTTAATCATCCTGTGAAAGATTGTGGTATTTTGCATGTATTATCTTATTTAATCCTAAAAATAACCCTCTAAGTAGTCATTATTATCATTTTTTAGGAAGGAGGATTTAAAACCTTGAGAGATTAATTCATCTAAGATTACCAGCAGAGGCTGAAGAGGAAGCTGAAGACAAATTCTGTGCTACTTTCTATCTCCCTGCATTTTACTGTGTATTTATGATTTATGGACTCAAGAAAAGCTCCATGCTGCTCATCAGATGTGAGAATGTGGCTAATTTCAACATCTTTCTCAGCTTCTAACACTGACTTGTTGAAGTTCATTGGTGTCTGGCTCATAGCTAGAGCCTGGGGTTACCTCCAATCAAGGATAAAAGGGTTCAGAGCACCTGACCAGAGAATAGGTGGCAGATTTGGAAGGTCCAGTCGCAGCCGCACTGGGTCTGTGCCATGTGACACCATCCCAGCCCCTTGTAGCCCTAATCCTCCTGTGACCCTGCATGATGGGGATAAACATGACTCCTTTAGGGATGGACAAAGTGAAGCACAAAACGTTGAGGACATTGCAGTCTTAGTTGCATATCCTGTACTATATGAAATCAAGCTGAACACAGCCTCATGACATGACAAGTTCCAATGGCGAAGAGTATATTCTCTGCTCAGTTTCCCCTTATTTCAGAGCCAGGGTCTTCCCGGGGTCTCCATGGTGACAGTTATCTCTTAAGGATGTGCTGAAGGGATGCCGCTGGATTTGACTGACCTAAGGTGATGTAGGGATGCACAGCAAGCAGCTAAGATTGCTCAAATAGATGAGTAGCTGACCATTCTAGGCTTTCATCTGACTAAGTGAGCCAGTATGTATTTATAGTGCTTTGGGAAAGGCTTAGTGGGAGAGATGCATTGGGCTCACAGGCTCCCCTGAATCTTGAATCAGCACCTGGGGTGGTTCCCAGGGCTCCCGGCAAATCCCAGCGCTGTCAGGAGGATGTGCTGCATGATACCTCCTTAGCCTGGTTAATCTCCAAGTTCAAGGGCAGTACCTACAGGGAATGAACCTGACTCTTGTCACCACTGGCTTGTGCTCTGCCATCCTGTGGTCAGTCAAGGGAAGCGTTGGGCCTGCAATTCAGATTGAAGGCCTTTGGTGGAGGTCTCTTGGCTCTGCAGAGTCCTTAGTCCTGAGGACTAGTTCTGCCTGGGTGAGCTAAACACACTTGTCTGCATCCCTGCCAAGTGACCTGCTGGCTCACCTCCTCAGAGACTTGTCTTCAGGGGCCCTAGGGGCAGCTTTCCCTGGCCATTCCAGCCCTCATCTCTTCCCTGGTCCCTGAGCCCCACAATCCCCCTGGTAGAACCACATGATTTCTCCCTAAATTTCACTGCTCTAACCCTGGCCATGGCCATTCCTTAGTGGTTGGTCTGGTCTCCTCAGCTGGACTGTGGGTTTCTGGAGACACCTGTTTGCTTCCTGCTAACAGCCAAATCCTCCACCAGAACCACATTCAGTCCTGTCTGCCGCAGCCACTGACTACTGTATGGTCAGAGCTCTTCAGCAGAAGGGAACTCAAGCAGGCCATGGGCCCCAGTGCTTCTAAGCGACGGGGCCTCTTTGATGAACCCTTGGGTAATTAGCAGATGATCAGGTTAACCAGGTCGACTTTGTGACTGTAGATACGAGAAGACATAAGAGCATGTGACCAGGAAGGGAGGTCCCCGCAGTCCAGCGCTTCTGACAGCATCGGGAATTCTGTCTTTCAGTACACTTTTGGCATTACTCAGTACCATTTGCTGTAATAAATCTCCTGAAATCACTATGAGGTAAGAGTAGGTATGTGATTGCTGATCATCACAAGGCTGTATAGAAAGTAGTGACAATGGGGGCAGAGAGAAGAAGCATGAGGGAGCATGTGACACCCCAAGGACTGTGCCTCCAGCACAGCCTGGACACTTGGGGAAGTGGGCGACTGTGTAATTCTTACTATCCTTAGTCCCTTTGGGCAGAGTGGGGCACCTGGAGCATGCTGATGTCCCACACAATCACTGTTGATATTCAGCGCCAAGCCAGACCTTGATTGGACTCAGAGAAGAGATGCGTCTTAGGTTCGGTTTCTTAAGAGAAGACCCGGGACAGGGACTGCAGGGTGGGGGCAGGGGGCTCACAGAAGGACCCAGGAGGGGGTCAGTGACATGGAGAGAAGCTCCGCAAGGTGCCATTTCAGCTAGCATCTAACTGTGCCCTCCTCCCCGGGGCAACCCTGGAGTATGAGTTATTCCACTGACTTAGTCTTGTGTCCTGGTGAGGGGTTGACATCTGCAGTCCAAATCAATCACTCTCTAACTCCAAGCCAACCCCATAAGGCAAAACTGGGACTTCGCAGGCTCTTCAAGGACAGGCAGGTCCCTTAGCTGAGGACAGTTGTCACCCACAGCTGCTGCCGGAGGCTCCACTGAGCTGGTATCTGGGCTACTTAAGGATGGTCTTTCATCCTGATAGACTTCTGAGCATTTATGCCTGGGGTCTCCGACCCCACTGAGATGATCCCAACAGGCCAGCGTGAAAGGTTCAGAGAGGCATCTGCCTGAGGACACTCAGCTTCTCGACCCTGATCGAGCCTGAAGTCATCCATGCTGCTTTTAGTCACAGGAGTTGATAATTTCATTTTTTATTTTGTAAGTCAATTTCATTGGGCTTTTAACCCTATCAAATGAAAAAGCTCCAGTACTAATTCTGAGGTCCTTATTTTAATATATATTGGACTATCTAGAAGAATTCATATGAAACTGTCAAAAATTGTTTCACCAGGTATTTTTTTTTATAGCAGGAATCATTTTTATAACACTTATTTTTCTGTTTGTTTGCTTTTGGTTTTTGGTACCAGAAATCGAACTCATGACCTCGTGCTTACCAGGCAAGTGCTGTTCCACTGAGCTATATCCCTGGTCCCTTTATTCTTATAACACTTATGCTTTTTAAACTAAAATAGTTTATTGTCAGGAAAAAAATCAATATGTATTGTACAATAGGAAAGGTGGAAAACCATAAAAGGAAGAATAGGGAGAATTAATGTGTCTCATATAAAAGCTCATTATGCACCTCTAATAAATGAAGCTTTTTTCATAAAAATTGCTAAATATATCAGCAGAAGAAATCAGAACCCTTGGTAACACATCAAGCGTACATGATAAGTTAGGATGGACTAAATATGATCGATTACGCTAGCTGAAAAACTGAACATTTATTGTAACAACTAATGGTCAATTGGCCATTTGGAAAGAGAAATTGGGACAGCACCTCATAGTTAATGTAAAAACAAATCAGATATATCAACATTATACACAAAATATGGGTGCCTCTTTGTCTTTTTTTGTCTCTTAGAGTGAAATATTTAATGTTAAGAACACAAAAAGAAATGATAAATGCATGAATATTTGTCTGCATAAAATAAGTATTCTGCATGTAAAAAATGCAACCAGTAAAGGACAAATATTGGAATAAAATACTAAACAGGTATTTCTCACATACATAAAAGACACCTCCCAGCTCCCTGAATTCATTCATTTCTTTTCATGCCGCCGTACCCCTGGCTTATTAGCTGAGCTGGCCTGGGCCACCCTAGCTTACGCCACACAAATAAATAACAAAATATCAGTGGCTTAAAGCAACGGAGTTCAGTGGAAATCCAATGGGAAGTTTAATAAGGAAATTTTAGCAGCTGATGTAAGCTTTAAGGTCATTTTTCTAGACTCTGTGAAGAAAATAACTTGACTGTGTGACCTCACCCTGGTATACCTCATTCTTCAACCCCACCAACCTCCAGCCTACTCTCTGAGAGCCCAGCAGGTTCCCGCTGGGGCCTTTGTGCTTTCTCCCCTTCTGTCAGAAGTGCTCTTTACACAAGAAGATGCTTTCATGCCTGAAATGATTCGGTGCAGCTGTTGTCCATATTATAGGAGAATTACTTAAAATAGAAAAAAAATTCATAAAATTAACATAGATCTTGGTGGGACCTCACCTAGTTCCGCTTCTGAAAAATAATCTTGATTTAAAGAAAACAAAAAAATGAAGTAAACAGTCATCTCATGAGTCCATATATTTGTAATTTTGAATTATCTATTATGTTAAATTTTTTATGTACTTAGCTATTTGTATTTCTTCTTCTGTATAGCCAACGGTCATAACTTTTGTCCAGTTTTCTATTTTAATTAATCCAATCAGCAAAGTCAAACAATCAATAAAAATAAACAAAAGATATCACTCCATAAATATCTTTTATTTATGGATATTTATAGTATAACTACTATAATTACAGTATTAGTCAGGATTTTTTCTATTTTAGGTAATTCTTCTGGAATTTTGATGGGAGCTGCACTGAGTCTTTTTATCCTTTGGATGGTATGAACAATATTACATGAACAGAGGGTGTCTTTCCATTTACAGACATCTTTATTTCAGAAATGCTTTATAAGTTGTAATATACGTGTCTCTTAGTTGCTTAGTTGTTTATTCTTGTTTTTTTTTTCCATTTCTGTATTTGGTACAGGGCCTCACTATGCAGACAGGACTCGTGGTGACCCTCCTGTTTTCAGCCTCCCCAGCGCTGGGATTACAGTTGTGCACCACCATGCCCAGACCCAGTCACCGGCTCAGCATGCCACAGGGACGTGGCTTCTTGGCACAGTCTGCAGGACCGGCGTGTTATTTATTGATGTTGCTATAAGTGAGACTGATTTTTTGATTTATCATTACAAGTCTTCTTGTTGATACACAGATGCACAAAAAAATTGTGTGTTCATTATTTTATCCTGGAATTTTACTGAATTTCTTAATTGTAACATTCTCCCATGTAGCATTTTTAGTATTTTCATAAAGATATCATATGTGAAGAGAGGAATTTTTGTTCTTTCTAATTATATGGTTGCCTCTTATCTTTTTCACCTAATTACTTTGACTAGGATTTCCTCTGTCCTTATAAATGGATTAATTACTTGTAAAAGGCTGGCAGGATTAAGATTAAGCCTTTTCTGAACTTCCACCCTTTGCCACACCAGGATCACTATATGATTCCGTCTGTGAAGCCGTTAGCAGAGATCAAACCTCCTGGCATCTCGGTCTTGGGCTCCCCAGTCTCCAGACTTGTGAGAACTCCAGTTTAATTTTCACAAGTCACCAAATCTTTGATACCTTGTTTTAATATCCCAAGTAGACTAACATATAATTCTTCTTGAATTTTAGCATGTTGCATGTTGCAGTATCAACATACAAGTTTTACATGGACTCAGTGAAATTTATTCACGGGCATTTCATCCATGTGTATTGCTGTAAATGAAATTGTTCTTGGAATTGTATGGCTAGTTGTTGTTTGTTGATCTTATATCCTCCAACTGTTGCTTTGTATATTTTCTCTGAAATTGTGTGCTATTTTTAGGGTTTTGCATAGGCATGATTTTGTCACCTGGAAAGAAGCACAGTGAA
>NW_004524815.1:2140999-2147479 GCF_000260255.1 Octodon degus | reverse complement strand
GTGGATTCTGGCTCTTCCTCAAGCTCCAAATGGCTATGAAAGGTAGAAGTTTCAGTCCACTCAAGACGTCGAGGCAACTGTGACAAGGCACCCAAAGGTGCTCAAGGAAAGGACTTCAGGATGGGATCGGTGTGTTCAAACTTGGAGAGGGGATTTGGAGGGGACTCATGGCACTGTGCCTTTCCTTATAATAAAATAGTCTAATGTTTTTAAATAGTGTTTCACTTATTTTTAATCACATTTTACAAATGGGACAACCATTGCAGAAAACCACAGTGATTACAGCAACAGTAATCAAATAATGAAAAGGTGGACACAGCCCGACTATTCTTCTAGAGATGAGTGGATCAATGTGATGTGGCATATCTGTGGAACAGAATATTATTCAAGCATGAAAAAGGAATTAAGTCTAAAGTATACTACAACATGAATGAACCTGGAAACACTATGCCGACATATATAAGCCAAACTGAAAAGAGTAAATATGGCTTCACTAATACAAAATATCTAGGACAAGAAAATTCACGGAGACCGAAATTAGGTTAGAAACTACTGTGGGTTGTAGGATTCAAATGGAGAGTTTTTCTTTAGTGGTTACAGGGCTTCTGCTTGGAATAGTGAAACGTTTTGGAAATAGATTGCTCAATGACTCCAAGCTACTGTAAATAGAATCAATGACACTTGAAATGATTAAAGTGACAAATTTTATTGTATATCATACCAAAAGAGAAACGATTGACATGATATGTAGATATTGTCATATGTATATAGACATATTCCAACATATATCTATATGTCATACCAAAACAGAAAAGCCACATAACCTCATGGCTCCAACTTGCAGCTACCTTGGCTGCATTGCAAAAGGGAACAAGTGGTTGTTCCCTTGGCTTTAGATCAGAGGTGAAAATACAGAGAAAAAAATGAGTCCATTCTCTTAATTTTAAAAATAAAACTGAAATTATTCCACTTATTCACTGCAACGTTGTTGCGGAGTAGGGTGATTATAGCTCCCGATAATGCGTTGCCTATTTTAAATAACCACCGCAGAGGATTTCCAATACCTTACAGCAACAAGAAATGACAAATGTGTAAGAGGAGAGGAGTGCTAATTCCTCTGATTCGTCCACTGATCATGATACAGCATAAGCATGTATGGAAAGCAGGCAATGGTAATTTTTTTAAGTAGGAGAGAAAAAATCATTCCCAGACCAGCTTTGCAGTGTAAGAGAAATGGACGCTTTGTTTAGAAAAACGGAAAGAAAGATAAAATCGTCCTGGGGAGATCTCCAAGACCTTTAAGGAAAACCTTGATGGGAGAAAGCGAGCTCTGCGTTTTGCTGCCTAACCGGGCCGCGGGGCAGCGGCTCTGAGGCCCGGAGGCTCTTGTCTTATGTTCCTGTGCCCAGTGCTCTCGGCCAAAACGCAGACCTCGTCCTCGGCCGTCTGCAGCCAGCACCAGCCTGCGAAGGTCCGTGGAGGATCAGGAGCCTCCAGGGACCTGCGCTCTCCAGAGGCTCTGCGGGAGGATCAGCTCTGCCTTGCCTGTGCCCAGCGCGAGCCAGAGCCTGCCCCACAGAGGCGAGCTCCGCAGCTGAGGCGTGAGGCGCTCCTGGAGCGGGCGTGGGGCTGACGTCTGGACACAGCTTCCAGCCTCCCTCCTTGGTACCGTGCTTTGTGGGTCCCGAGGACAAGAGTAAGTATTTCACAGACACAGAATCATGGCCAGTTAGAACTGTAAGGGGCAACGCGATGTTCAAGCACTTTTATTCTACAGGAAAGCAGCAGGCTCGGGAAGGCTGCGCCACAGGCGCCAGCTCCTAGTCCACTCCTCCCTGGAGTTCTTCCCCCCGTCCTCGTGGTGCTCTGCACCGCCCGTCAGACGCCTGTAATAGCACGGGGCTGTGGCCCTGCTCCAAGGGGAGGCACACTCTTGTCTTTTACTCCAAGCATGCTATAGAAGCAGCACTGGACTGTTGCTGGCTCCCTTCTTAAACTTCAAGGGCTGCAGCACTTGCCCATCCGCTTGACTACTGCAACCATTAACTCTTTAGGGCCACCAAAATTGGAACATTCAACATCACTGGCTCCAACACGACATGAGACAGGCTATGGAAATTAACCTCTCTGTTTGCTTAATTTTAAAATGTTAGCATCTTTTATGGTTCTAAAAGAACATCCGTAGCATTATCCTGTGACGGAATGATTTTTACCTTGGCTGTCCTTAAAGACAAGGGCTAAATCCTCTCCTTCCTTGAATCAAAGGACTAAATCCTCTCCTTCCTTGAATCCAGAGGAAATGTGTGCAATCGGAGGTTCCTGAGTCAGCAAGATCTCTTTCTCTGAAGGGCCCGCGCGTTCTGTAGCCATAGCAACACGGCTGAGCCAGCCCTGGGGGCAACTAGGAGCGAGCGAGGGCTTAGAATAGACCACAAGCTTCTGCTCCTCTGGAGGGGAAAGCCAGAGGCTTGTTAGTGTTTTTGTTCACAAAACCGGCATTCTGCATGGAAAGGGAAAAAGAAATCCACTGGAAGATTTCTTTTAATGCTTAAAAATAAATAGGAAACTTAAATTTCTCCTTTAAAAATAAAGCAACAAACCAACCAAGCAACAAAATGGAAAATGTGTAAGTGTCTCTGAAAAGACCCCATCTAAAAAATAACTTTCTATAAAAATCTCCAAACCTTTTATGGGGCTTGAATTCTCTGCTGTCCTACAGGCTGTGACACTAAACACAGTGGCAGGAAACTTTCTACATAGAATGATATACAGCAGCCAGATCCAAACTGGAAGGAGGGCCCAGCATGGGAAAGAAGCAAGGGGTGAGTTGATTATGTGTCCCAGCAGGAAAAGTGAGTACAGTGGCCCTAAAAAGGGAGGGGTTGACACCCATGCACATTAATGAGGAGGAGGGTTTATGGTTTTAGAACTTCTTGGGTAGAAGTGTTCTTTTACAGGTATAGAAAGCTGCCTGGTATCTCCAAGCCAGTTTTCCAAGGCGTGTGACCTCCAGGTGTTCTTCCAGGCAGTTGGACAAAAGTAGACCAGTGATGCTTTCACACTACTTGGGAGGCCACAGCTCCTTATTAGGTTCTGGCCTTTCAGCTCTCCCAGCATACCCAGCCAAAGGGAGAGGAATGACTCAAAACGCCAGAACCACAGAACTTCACTTTTTGAAAGATCTAGTGGTATACACGTGTGGAAACACACACACACACACACACACACACACACACACACACAGAGTACTGAAAACCCCTCTTTCTACTGTAATAACTTACCAAAATGTTCAACTTTTCATTACCTTTATTATACAAACCTGATGCTTTTTTAGGACTCATTCTGACTTCTGTATATGTTGCACTGAGAAGGTTAATATTTAATGTCTTAATTTATTTTGTGTGGTAAGTTAATTTTGATTTCTGTAATGTGTTAATGTGATTAGCAGCTATTTTCCTTAATATCTGAATTATACTTAAAGAATAGTGAGCAATAAAAAAAAAAGAATAGACCACAAGCGTGTGGTCTGGGGGAGGCCATGGGGTCTCTGGTAGATGGCTAAAGTCCCTCTACCTCCTTCCTCAATTCTCCATCTACACAAATAAGCTATGGGTGTTGGAAGAAAATGGAAAACGTCAGCCTGTGCAAAAATTAAAGACCGCAACATGAAAAGGAAGCAACTAACTTTCTGAAAAATCTGTTTCTTAATTTTCAAGGTGCTGAAAGACACCACGAGATCCCTAGGAACGTGTCTCACAGATGATACAGTTTCCAATAGCAACCGATACTTAGAGGAAGACACTCAACTAAGGGCCCGCATAGAAGTCCCTCGAGCAGTGGCCCCAAATCGCTGCACGTCTGCACTTATTAAGAGCGAGATGGTGAGGGGTTTGTCGGAGATGAGAACTGCATTTGACAAGATTTAGCCAATATCTCAGGTCTCCTGTGCTGTTTCTACTGATTCAGCTTTCTATATATGTTTCAGACAAGAAAGCCTCTAAGATATTACAAGCAATGAGAGAAGTCCCGTGTGGTTTAATTAATAAAGAATACCATACTCCAGATAAGCTGCAGTGAGCCCCAGAGTCACGGCACAGACCATCTGTGGTAGCCACAGTAGGCTAAGAGCTCTGACTGCCGGTCTGGACCACTTTAGGAGGAAACACCGCACTGAGCCCCCGTAACCAGCATCCGGGCCAGCCTCCTCCTGGCTCCTGCGCTCGACCACAAGCTGACACACTGTAAGGGGTCATCCCAATATGAGTGCTTAAGTTCCTTCTGAATTACAGAAAAAGGCATCCCTTTTGCCACTTTCTGGGGCACTTCTAGAAGTCCTGATCCCTGAGTCTCCTCATCAAGTGTGATCACAAATACAGTGAGTGCTTCTGCCCCCAACAGAAAGACAGGCTTGCAAAATTAGTACTCTGTGGCCTTGTCTATCTTAGTCTCTGGATCTGGCACCGAAATGATTCTAGCTCTTCAGCATGACTATAAAAAGGAAACATTTTGAATTAATTCAGGATATCCTGGCAGCCACAACAGTGCAGCTAAAGATCTGCATGAAATAGAGCATCAGAACTGCTTCTGATGGGGCCAGAGTGATGCAGTGGGTGTGGCCGAAGCCGGGCAGAGTATTTGAGATGGGGGTGAGTGAGAGCCAGCGACAATATGTCCTTTACTGTAATACATTTCTTAATTTAAACATCACCATATTTTTAGATCATACCTCATAGAACCAAGATTTCTTCTATACCCTTCAGATCTAATCGTAGGTGCAACTAGAGTAATTACTTCTCTCTTCTTATTACAGATGCCTTACACAATTCACAGATGACACTGATGGAGAATACTTCAGAGGTGACTGAATTTATTCTTGCAGGTTTAACCGATGCCCTGGAGCTGCAGGTCCCGCTGTTTCTCCTCTTCACTGTCATCCACTTCACCACCCTGGTTGGCAACCTGGGGATGATCGCGCTGATTGCGCTGGACTCGCGCCTCCACGTGCCCATGTACTTCCTCCTCGGCAACCTCTCCCTGGTAGACTGTCTTTATGCCTCAGCTGTGTCTCCCAAGCTCACCAAGGGGCTTCTCACGGGAGACAAGACCATGTCTTACAACGCATGTGCTGCCCAGATGTTCTTCTTCGCAGCCTTCGCCACTGCAGAGAGCTTCCTGCTGGCCTCCATGGCCTACGACCGCTACGCAGCGGTGTGCAGGCCCCTGCATTACGCGTCCACCATGACAGCTGCGACGTGTACCCTGCTGGTCTCCGGTTCCTATGCCAGTGGACTCCTGCAATCTTCTCTCCACGTGGCCTTCACCTTCCGCCTCTCCTTCTGTCATTCCAATGTGGTTAACCACTTTTTCTGTGACATTCCCCCACTGCTGGCTCTTTCTTGCTCTGATATCCATGCAAATGAGACCGTGCTCTTCTTGCTGGCGGCGTTCAACGTTTTGTTCACTCTCATGGTTATCTTGAACTCTTACCTATTTATTTTTGTTACTATCCTGAGAATGAGTTCCACTGAAGGGCGCCAGAAGGCCTTCTCCACCTGCGCCTCCCACCTCACCGCCGTCTCCATCTTCTACGGGCCCGTCATCTTCATGTACCTGCAGCCCAGCTCCAGCCACTCCATGGACACGGACAAGATCGCCTCCGTGTTCTACACCATGGTCATCCCCATGCTGAACCCCGTGGTCTACAGCCTGAGGAACAAGGAGGTCAAGAGCGCATTCCAGAAGGCTACCAGAAAAGCAAAGTCTTCCCTGGGCTTAATTTAACAATTATAAATTATTTGCAAATCATGTGAAACTTTCATTGGGCCTCTATGGTCTAGGAGTATTTTTAATTATAATATATATTGTTTTTAATTTATCTGAGTGATTTTTTTCATGCATGAGAAATCTCTTCATGCTTTGGGAATAGGAGTAGATGAGAGGGGAGTGGAGCTGGCTTTTGTCAAGCACATAATGCTGCTTCTCTTCTAGGTTGTGGTCCTAGATGCTGTAGGACCGCACATTGTCCCACACTAGTGGTGTGATGCTCTCTGCAGAGAAACCTCCCTTGTTATGCAGAAAAGTAAATTTTTAACTCCTATAATTCAAAACAATTTTGTGATTCTTACAAAAGCATAGAGCTACAGTTCTCAGACATCAGGGCTTCTGAGAATTACCTGGAGACACTGTCAAAACATAGCATTCCAGAATCTCACCCAAGACAATTTTATTCCATTACTTCAGAGGAATTCAAACATCCATCAGTTGATTCCTCATTATCAATATCTACTGCATCATGAACTCAAGTATAGCAAGAGCTCCAGCAGATTGTTTGAACAATGAAGGATGCTCTATGATCTAAACTTGTTTAGTCCCTGAAATTCTGAAATCAAAGGCAGAGTTCAGAGAACAAGAACTCATCCTAACTGCTTGCATCACTTCCTGACCTGAGCTCTTTCTAGCAGCTTAGCTGTTTAGCAAATG
>NW_004524815.1:2119136-2136694 GCF_000260255.1 Octodon degus | reverse complement strand
ACAAGTTCTCATATGTCCTGAGTCTTAGTTGACCTTGGAAGGCTAGGGCCAAAATGTTGGCTTTCCTTGCAGCCCTCCTTTCTCTCTAATTTTGTTCTTCAAACAGAATTTCATTTTTAGAGAAGATATTCATTACTTAGTCGATGAGATGAATTCATTATTAAATAATTAAATAAGTTAAGACAAAGACATCTGAGTGACTACATGAGTTAATAAAGGAGTGTGAGAGAGTGGGATTGAGATTGAATGAAAGAACCAACAACAAACTGGATCTCTAATAGTTGATCACAGGATTCAAGGGTCATTCCTTCCATCTGCTCAGAAAATGGACCTCCCCCAATACTCTCTCTTCTCTTATTCTGCTATAAACTACTTTTTCACTCATTAATCTCAAAGATTACATCTAGGGTGTAGCTCACCTGGCTCCCTGCAGGCTGTGAGCAAAAATGAAATTTGAAAATAGAAAAGGATTGGTTTGAATCAGAACAATCAAGACAATAAATGTCATGGTGCTAAGTTCTTATGAGACAACCAGTAAGAATTTCTACTGGTGAAAATGGAGTAGAAGGAGGTGACCCCACCCTTCTGCCTCCACTGGTCTGATGGGAAGAAAAGCAAATACAGAGCACAGGAATGGGCCTTAATCTAGCCCTAGTGCTGGGTGCTGGAAAATTTTTCTTCTCCAAATAGATCTCACAAATATTAGAGGTGTCACTCTCTCCAGGGCCAGGTGAAAAGAACAGAACTGCTTTTACTCTGAGAAAGCCTCATTAGAAAAGCAAATATGTATAAAACTGATCACTAGCTACCTTATAACCATAAGAAAATTGATGCATGCACTGCACTCTGAATGATTACCTTTAATTGTACTAAGGTAATAACTAAGATCAAGTTTCCTACTATAGCACAGTAATGGTTCAAACTATAAATTAAACTCAGTCACACTGTTTGCAAAGTGTACATAATAGTGGCATTTGCTTCAGTGGGTTGGGGGGGGCATTTAGTGAAATGGTACATTTAGACATTTTGGACACTGCTTGTTATACTATAAGGAAATAAATGCTAAGTATTTTTATTATTATACTTTTAGTAAACATAATAGAGAATCAAATCTTGTCAGAACTCTGTACCTTTCCCAGTGCAGAACTGCCTCCCTTCTTTATTTCCTTATTTTAGTGAACTATTCAAGACAGACCCCAAGATAGGCTCACATCTGTCCACTTGGGAACACCTTCCTCCAGTCAAGGACCATAGAGAGAATTCCCAAGGATGGATTCCTGTGACTTCATTCAAGTCAGTCACTTATGATATGCTTAGCACTGTGACTTCAGTCACAGAAACATTTCATTTTTCTCTGCTTGGGATATTAAATAAATATGTTGACAGTGGGCAAATTTCATACACCTCTTGTCAATATTATTATTATTTTTTTAATTGTTTTATTTATTTGAGAGAGAGAGAGAGAGAGAGAGAGAGAGAGAGAGGCCAGCTCAGCCCACCAGGGGGCGGGGCTGGCTGGCATGTGGTGCTGGGGGATTGAACCGGTCCCTGATGCTTTGCTAAGCTTGTTCTAAGTAGGTGCTTTAGACCACTGAGCCATCTCTCCAGCCCTCTTGTCAATATTATTGTAATGCCAGTGGGAAAAAACTTCAAATGAAATGAGTGATATTCTATGAAATCAACATTGTATAGACTACTATTTCTGAATATTGTGAGTAAATTCAATTGTGTTGATTTAGGAGTTAAAGCATTTAGGATTGATACATAGCAATCCACCATGTGATATTTCAACATATCTTATAAGGGCCAAATTAAATTTCATCAGACAAATTATCCATCAAGCATCTGAAGCAAAAAAACAAAAGTATTCTTCCCTAAACACATAGAAGTCATGTACTGTGTGTTTAAAAAAATGCATACTTGAATTCAAAAATATATTCACAGACATCTGCAATCCAAAAAATGCAAGACAAGACAATGGTAAATGAGGGTTGAGCTGGTACTCTACTGAGCATTTGATAGCAACAATCCTGGAGAAACAGAGAATGAACATGCACCAAGAGTGTCAGAGACAGCCTTCCCAGGCCTCCAGGCTGAATTAGACCCTGAATCTCAATTTAGTTTGTGCTCATAACTAGTCCTCATGTCCACAGCAAAACAGAGAAATCAAGTCACCCACTTGACAAAACCAGGACCAAGTGCAATAATGTTAAACTCTGGGAATATCAGGAATTCAAACTGCATTAAGCTACAAAGCCAACTGAGAAAGAGGGCTCATTCAATAAAAATGAAACAAAATGTACCAGTGCATGATGAGCTCTTGAACAGGAGTATGTTAAGTATAAGACTCTTATCCATGCAATGCAACAAAAACAAGCTAGGATAAATCAGATCCGAGAGAAGATAAATATTGTCTTTAAAGAGAAAATAAATCATAGTACAATACATACTTTAAAATAAACATGACTTAAAATAATCTTTTTTTTTAAATTTTATTTATTTATGTGTGTGTGTGTGGCCAGCTCAGCCCACCAGGGGGCGGGGCTGGCTGGCATGTGGTGCTGGGGGATTGAACCGTGATCCCTGTGCTTTGCTAAGCTTGTTCTAAGTAGGTGCTTTAGACCACTGAGCCATCTCACCAGCCCCAAAATAATCTTAATTATGAAGGAAATGTATCCACAAAGCCAGAGGAGGAAGAAAATGAAAGAAAAATAAGTAGTTAATAAGCAGCATAGGAAACATAAAGAAAGAGCAAAAGAAAAACCCCAGAAATTAAGTGCATATTATCAAACAAATCTAATTGTTCAATGGATAAAATAAGTATTGTTCTAAAGAAGCTGAAACAGAACTAATTGAGATGTTAGAACTTCAAAAAATTAAATATTGCTTCATACAAGAAGAGACAGAATGCATGAAAGACAACTCGAGACAGGCAAAATAGAATGGAAGGCTCCAAAAGAAACTTAGCAGGAATTTCAGAAAGAAATAACAGAGAACAGAAAGAAATGTCAAATCTGAAACTAAACTGGGCAGACATCTCCCACCATCGCAGGAGGCAGGAAGATACCAGACAGCTATGGGGCCCTGGCGAGTCCTGTCCCACCCTCACCACCTCCTTGGGCCAGCCTCCCATACTGTCCTGAGAGCCTGTGGAGCTCCAGTCCACCCCATCATCCCCAGAGCCTTGATGAGCTGCAGCTCACCACCCCCTTCCGCCATGATGAACTTCACACAACAGGAGCCTTAGTGAGCCTTCCCCACCCTGTCACTGTCACAGAAGGCTTCCTAACCCATGCCCCACCTGTTCCCATCACTGCTGAGCCTGCATAAACATGGGGATCTTGAAAAATGTCAAATGAAGAAGCAAAAGGTGGTCTCAGCCTTCCAGCCTACCCATAACAAGTCCAGGAGACAAGTATAGGACTTGGAAGTCACACACCAGAAATTCTGAAATGATAGCAACTGATGTAAAGAAACAACTCCATCAGCCTATAAAATAAGTTAGATCAGAAATAAACTCTCAGGTAAAAAAGAAAAGAAAAGAAATGACAGCAATCATCAAAGAATTGCCGAGCACATCTAAGGAAGACATAGATTTAAAAAAATAGAGGAGACTAGAGAAGTGTTTGAATCATTGAACAAATAATACAGGAAAGAATTAGAATGCATGAAATAGAGTCAAACAGATATCCAGAAAAGTAAGAATTCCATTGAAAGCTGGCAAAATTGCTTGCATTAAGCTGAAGGTAGGATTTAAGACCTTGAAGACAGCATTGAAGCCAGTGAACATGAAAGGAAAGATCTCTTAAAATTAGTAAGGAATCAAGAAATAACAATGCAACAGCTGCAAGATGATGCCAAGAAAAACATTTTAAGACTGATAGGTGTCCAGAACCTGGGTTTGATGCCCAGCACCAAATTCCACCCAGATGTGCTGAGCTGGCACCGAGTCCTGGCGTGGTGGTGCAGTCTATAATCCCAGCATTGGGGAGGCTGAAAGCAGGAGCATCACTACGAGTCCAAGCTGTATAGTGAGTTCCTGTACCAAATACATTTTTAAAAAAAGATGGATAGGTGTCAACAAAACAGCAGGCATCAACGCAAATGACATAAAAGGACTATCTGCAGAAGTAGTAGCAGAAAATTTCCCAAGCATGGGTAAAGAACCTGACATAAAGCTAAGTGAGGTATATAGTTATTATTGTTAGCCATAATAAAAATAAATCTATACCTAGACACATGATAGTCAAGATCCCAGAAATTAAAAAAAAGAACAAAATATTAAAAGATGTTAGAGAAAAGAACCAGATCACCTATAATGGAAAAGCCCATCAGAATCATGACAGATTTCTCCACACAGACCATCAAGTCAAGAAGAGCTTGGAGTGAGATATTTCAGGTCTTGAAATAAAACAACTTCCAACCTGGATTGATGTACCCTGAAAAACTATCTATCAAACTTAATGAAGACATAATGACATAATAGACTTCCATGACAAAGAACAGCTCAAGAAATTCATGACCACCAAAGCCATGCTACAAAGAGTATTGACAAATATTCTAGAAAGAGGCAAAGATGAGCACAACTTCAAAAACAACAGAAAGGAGACACCAAGCAAAGCAAGCAATTATACAGAGGGGAAAAGTGGGTAACTGACAGCAGG
Organism: Octodon degus; assembly: GCF_000260255.1. Lineage (NCBI taxonomy): Eukaryota > Metazoa > Chordata > Mammalia > Rodentia > Octodontidae > Octodon > Octodon degus. Next base: position 2,132,030 of record NW_004524815.1, on the reverse strand, counting down.
TAAATAATATGACAGAAATAAGCTACTATATATCAGTTACAATCATCAATGTAAATGGTCTTAATTCACCAATCAGAAGAAGCAGACTGGCTGGCAGAGTTGATCAAGAAACAAAATCCAATGATGTGCTGTATAAAAGAAACACATTTATCTTAAAAATAAATTCACAGATTGAAAATCAAAAGATGGAAAACAATACTCCATGCAACAGGAACCCAGAAAGATCAAGGGTAGCTATTCTGTTGGCAGACAATGTGAAATTCAAGAATAATTGAAAGAGATAAAAATGACCACTTGTACTGGCTAGGGGAAAATTGCAAAAGGAAGAGATAACAATCAAATATATATGCATCCAGTGTAGCATCACCTAATTACATAAGACAAATTTTAACAGATATGAAAATTCAAATGAGCTGTAGTATAATTGTAATGGGGGACAATAACACCTCATTGTCATGTAGAGATAGATTTTAACTAGGCAAATAGAACTAAACCAAACTTGTGAAGAAATGGACTTTGTAGACCTTTATAGAATGTTCCACCCAACATCAGAATACACATTCTTCTCAGCTGCACATGGGATATTCTTCAAAATAGACCATGTACTAGCACATAGAGCATGCTTAAGTAAATGCAAAGAAATTGAAAGTATCCCATGCATATTGTCTGACTATAGTACAATGAAACTAGAATCTATTGACTAAAGAAATCTCAAAAACTCCATAGACACATGGAAATTAAACAATACCCTCCTGAACAATCATTGGGTCACAGAGGAAAATAAAAAAGAAGTTAAAAAATATTTACAATCAAACGAAAATGGAGATACAACTTACTAGAACCTGTGGGGTGCAATGAAAGCTGTCTTGAAGGGGAAACTTATAGTGGTAAATCCTCACATCAGGAAAACAGAATGAGCCCAAATAAACAACCATATGCTGCACCTTAACTTCTTAGACAAAGAAGATCAAGTCCTGCCCAAAGCCCAAAAGAAGGAAATTATAAAAATCAGAGCAGAAATGACTGCAATGGAAATGAAAAAAATTACAAAGAATCAGTTAGTCAAAGAGTTGGTTCTTTGATTACCTGGTACCAGTAAATGAAACTGAAAATGTAATTTTAAAAAAACTGTCAACAAAGAAAATCCCAGGTCCTGATGGATTCACAGCTGAATTCTACAAGAAATTTAAAGAAGATTTAATGCCAACTCTTCTCACACTCTTCAGTGAAATCAAAAGGGAATCAATATTCCCAAACTCCCAAATTCCTGGAGGCAAGTATTACTCCAATACCAAAACAAAACAAGAGCTGAGGAGATGGCTCAGTGGAATAAGCACTTCCCTGGCAAGTGCAAGGGCCTGAGTTCAATCCCCGGAGCCACAAAGCCTGAAAAAGAACAGCCAGGGAAGTAGCAAAGCACAAGCAGAGTGGGTGAAGAAAGAAAAAAAAAAAAAAAAAAGCAAAGAAAAGAAACACACAAAACAAAATAACATCATGCAATATAACAATCACTGTAGAATTTCTATTGTTCTGTTTGGTGAAGTTCTGCTGTTGTCAATTTTTTTTTACTATTTTGTGTTCTCTTTAGATAATAAAATAATTTTTTAAATATCTGAAACTAAGTTGGTAGCAGAACAATACAAGTCCTCTACTGGAAGGACCATACCAATTTCTAAGACGGATACATTTTTAAATTAGCATATATTGTTTAGAATCAGGACCAGTCAAAGAGAAGGAAAAAGTCTTAGATGGCTGAGACAGAAATGAAGAGACTAATAATAATCAGAGTCTCAGCAGAACTCTCGTCAAAACTTGTGCAGATCAGCAGAGACTGAATTCATATCCTTCAAAAGACAGAGGGAATTAAATACTGAGCCTGATTTCTAGACCCAGATAAACAGTCGTTTCGGTGCAATGACAAAATGAGGACATGATCACACTGAAGAAACTGAAAGGTGATTCGCCACCAGCCCCAGGTGGCAGCCCTGGGGGCTGGATTTCTGTAGCAAACCTGAAGGGAGACAGCTGAGGAGTCAGCAAGAGGAGAGTCCTCACGGCTCGCAGGATCTTCTTTCTTTGGCTGTCTCCATGTGATCATTTTTGTTGTACTGTTTCATTTGGCAGAGATAGTGACGGCATTTATTTTGCAAAGGACAGACCTATAAACCAGGAATGAGTATTGGATAGGATTCCCTCACAAAAAATAAATAAATAAATAAATAAAATTTTAAAAACCAGAATTTATGATTTGAGCTTCAAGTGGCTTATTTTAGAATTGACGAAAGAATTGAATGGTAGGGAGTGGGACAGAAAGTCAGAGAAAAGAAAGAAACTAACAGTGTTGTATTGCTTAATAGATAATATCGAAGGGAAATATGGCTGCAATCTCGTTGAGGTCTGTGGAAATCTGAAACAAGCTTCAGGGTGACACCAGCTGACGGATAAGGAACCTGCTGCTTGCCTACGAGCTGCCCTTTGTCCTTTCTGGATGGAAGCGGTAGGGCAAGTGCTGCCCTCGTTTCTGGCCTCATCTATCCATATGCAGAGCATACTTTTACAGGCAAAACAAGCTCTCTGGCTCTAAGTGTGGCTACTTTAATCAATAAGGGCAGCATGTATAGGGACAATGAATGCTGAGACTCCAAACCAATGGAGATTCACAAATTGCCTGGAAGAGAACTCAAGCTGTGTCCTTAAAGCTGCTCAGTGAGAGACAAGAGATCACAGGTTGTGCTGAGGGGATGGGAAGGGCAGGCCTGCCCCTAGTTACGGGACTGTTCACGTGGTGAGATGTTCTAAAATTGATTGTGGTGATGGCTCGACAAGTCAGTGAACAAGAAACTGTAGATTGTACACTAAATTGTTTTGTTGTTGTTGTTGTTGTTGTTGTTGTTGTTGTTTGCTTTGGTTTGGTTTGTTTTTTGTATTTAGTACAGGGTCTATAGGGTCTACAGGGTCTCACTACCTAGATCGGACTCATCGTGATCTGCCTGTGGTCAGCCTCCCAAGAGCTGGGATGTAGGCGCTGCCACCGCGCTGTCTCAATCGCCCTCTCGGCGAGCCTCGGGGCGGGGCCAGCACAGCGCCTGCCGTGCGTCTGCGTAAGCAGGCGCTTTCATCCACTGAGCTATTTGGTCGACCCTTAAATGGTTTGAATACAGAAATTACCTCTGAATAAATTGCATTACATGAAAACTTTTAAAAATAAAATATGAACATATGAAATAATATTGCTTAGAAGACAAATGCAGGAATATGCAAAATATCCTCAGTTTAAGATACTTGAAGAAAAAAAAGATCCTTGAAGAAACAAAGAGACAAGAATAATGAGACAATAAATCATTAAGAGGAAATAACCTATAAAGTTATAAAAATAAAACAATGTGTTTGATCAAATTTGCACGCCTATACCTGGTAATCTGAACAACTACTCTGAAGATAACAATATGCACTATAACAACCATTATTAATTTCCTCTTATCTTGCTTTGAAATTCTGTATTATTTTTATTGGCTTTTTATTGTGTTTAAAATAAAATAAATAAAAATAAAACAATGTAGTCTCGTGTTTTTTTTTAAACTAGGAGAAATATAAAATATTCAAATGATGGCACTAAACAAAAAAGGGGATACAGATGAATGTCCATTTTGTATCTGTGTATTCAAAGTGGTTGGGATAGATATATAGTTACATTCTCTTAATGAATAGAAGGATTTGTTCTAATGGTGTTTGTAAATGACATATCATGTCCGCATCTTGTACAGCAATTAACCACTAGGAAGAATGTATGCAATGTGTGAATTATTGAAACTGTCCTACCAATTTGGTCTGCAACTGTCTCATTGCTATTTGTTTCTCAATAAAATTATGGAAAAAAATAAAATTAAAAAAATAATAATAATAATTTCTCAATAATAGAGAAATTTAATTTTTTTCAGAATTTGGAATGTGAAAAGGAAAATGATTAATAAGAATGTAAAAATATGACCAACACTAAAACAAGGCTGGTTTCAGATCTGTATAGAATCTTGAGAGCAGGGTGGGAGGGTGATTGGGCTGCGACATCTGTCACCCCATTGATCGCCAGGGTTGATTCGGCAGCTCTGGCTGGCTAGGCGGGAGTCCCCTTCCGCCCTCGATGCTCTTCCTGCGTCCCTCCGGAAGCTGCGCATGGCCACCAGCTGAGGTAGACGAGGTCGGTTCCTGTGTGAAGGAACGCAAGCAGCTGCGCTGCCCTGTAGAACGTCCAAACACGCTCTCAAGAATCTTGAGTGCCAACAGAAATGCTATCTTCTTTCAGCAGTGTCTGGGACACTTACAAAAGTAAAATTCATCCTAGACCACAAGTGAAGATGTAAAAGCTTTTGAAGAATTGTGTATCCCAGACCTGATTCTATGAATATAATACAACATATTTGTAGTGAAGCGAAATCTAACTCACCGCTAAATATTTGGAAAACTGGTTCAATGTGTTAGACTAGGTGGAATACTTACTTACAATTTCCTTGGAAATGCTACTGCAAGACAAGGAGAAAACCAACATTTAAAAAAAAAAAGACAAGGAGAAAAACAGGACATAACCCAGTGGGGATGAAGAGAACAGATGTGAACAGCACATAAATGACACTTCCTAACTTTAAAAAACTATGAAAATATGGTTTTTTACTGAAAAGATATTTTAATGAAAACATTTCCTCACCAACTTTACTTTTTTTTAAGACAGAGTATCACTATGTAGTGTAGGCTGGCCTCAAACTCACAGCAATCCCGCTGCCTCAGCCTCCTGGGTGCTGGAATTACAGGCATGCGCTACCGTGCCCAGCTTCCCAAGAACTTTAAACATAATTTGCATTTTTAAAATATGAAGCTCCGTGGCATCAGGGCTTGTTTCCTGCTCCACAGGATTTTTTCAGGCAAGGTCTTACTTTGTTATTAGGCTGGTCTTGAATTACGTAACCTGGGTCCATCCTTGAACTCCAAGGATCCTTCTGCCTCAGCCCCGAGCACTGGGCTCACAGCTGTAGACAGACTTCAGATGCTGCTGCACCACTGACTCCTGGTACTCTTGAGGTGCACGTTAGCCATGTTCTCTCCTGTGGGAAGTCCTTGCGGCAGCTTCAGGGGCCGGATCCTTACGAGATGCTTAGCCACTTTCAGTTTTGCCTTTACTGAAGGGATATTCTCATGAACTTAATGAGTATGTGCTTTTCCTAATCCAAGCATCTTGAGTACATATTTTTCCCAATATGGTCTTCTTATCGTAGTTTTTATTCTGGTAACAACATGCAGTTTATGAAGGTGCTGTGGATCCCCACCATACTTTTCATTATCTTCAGGTGAAGGCTGAAACACTTTATCTGGAATTCTTGATTTAGTAACTCTGTGACGAATCCAATCTGTACCCATGAGAGGTTCCACATGTTTTGTCACAGTCTGCAGCCTGCCTGGGGGCCTGTGAATCACTAAGCTCAAAATCCCTGCCGTAGCGCCATAATTATTTGTCTTAGAGGTTGTAGGAAGCAGATAGATCTACTGGTAAAAGACTCTGGAAATGGACAGGTTCTCCCCTTCTCTGGTGCAGTGCCCACTAAGCGTCCAGTCCCACAAAAATATGATAGGTAAGTGGCTTAGTGCAAGAAAAATCACTTCTATCAGCCTGCAGGAAAAGGCAGCATGCTTAGAGCATATTCATTGCCTTATTCTGGATGAGCGCAGTAACTGGAGATGTCAAGTGTTTGGAGTGAAAAAAGCATCCATCAAATGTATTGAAAATCTGCATTGTTATTTTGAGTGTAGCAGTTTTATTCAGGAGTAAAGCAAATAATTACTGCACTGGTGTCATTAGAACTATAATGGAAATACAGCTATCAGATTTATAACCTGGTCATGGTAGAAGCTGGAAGTTCTCTGACAGCTTCCTTGGGATCTATCCAGAAATAAAGTTCTTTTTCATAGCAAGGACAGCAAGAAAATGTGTTCCAATGTCAACTGAGTGATGATAATTGCAAGTGCCTGAAGTTACAAAAATAGGCAGAAGTATAATATTCAATATAAACATACTACCCATTAAAATATGGATTCCTAGTATAAGACCTGATCCTGCATTAGAATCAGGAAACCACAAAACTACATAAGAGCAAGAATAGAGTAGCAGAAGGGACAAAAGCTGCCTCATGAATCAAGCAAGCAAACAAAAATTACAAGGAACCGTGACATAAAGCAAGTGAATCAAAAGCTACCTGGGCTGGGGACAAGCTCAGTGGCACAGTGCTGGCCCAGGAGGCACAGGCCTCAGCACTGCATATTAAGGCATCAGATAAGGAGTAGAATGATCTCTCTACACAAAAACAAAAGGACTTTAGAGTAAGTATAATTGGAAACCTGAAAAGAGAAAAGATGGGACTAATATCTGTAAAAAGCCATCCAGGGCCTCTAGACCTAGACCTTGATAACGTACTGGAGCAGTGATGACAAGGGGTTTCCAAGGCTAAATGCTAAAAGATGTGGCTTCAGACTTTTGTCATTTGCTTTGGAAAAAACAGATTCCATGTTATGAAGGCACTTATGCAGGATTCCAAAACTTCCCTTCCAAAGATAAGTAGATGACAGACAGACAGACAGACAGACAGACAGACAGACAGACAGACAGACAGACAGACAGACAAGCAGGCAGGCAGGCAGGCAGATGCTGAAGAAAAAGAAGAAAACAGAGATAGATATGAAGCTTGTCCCATAAAGTAGTCACTCACTGTATTACTTGCCCTTGGAGTTGAATTCTTAGAATAGAGTCAGGGATTTAGGATATGGAAAGTTTTAATAAAGTGATTAACACCAAACAGGAGGATAAACAGATGCAAGTTTCTGTCCAAACCTTTGTTGCTTATACAATAGTACATCCCTACAAGGTCTTTGGCTGCCTTCCTGCATGGGAATCTCAGGCAGTATTGGAGGAAACTGCTGCCCCTAAGGTCCTGCACTCAACACTGTCCAGTCAGGACCTCCCCAGAGAGGTCAGAAATAAGCAGCTGAAGCAAGCATCCAGTGGCCCTTGGCAACCCCAAGTTTACACAGCAAACATTTGCAAACCTGACTTTCTCTCTACACTGACCTACATTAAAGCACAGAAGCTTCTTGCTCCTGGAATGATGCTGATAACCGTTGGGCTTCAGCCCCTGAGGTCCCATCCCCAGAGACCCACTTCAAAGCCCTTCTGTGAAATCCTTGTTTTTGTTTGTGCTTGTCTAAAGTAGGACATGCTGATTCTTGAGATGGTGGCTTTCACAGTAATTCCTAAAGGAGGTTATCTACATCCATAATTGTTAACACCATTCACGCTTCTCGGTTTATTCAATTTTTTTTATTTTTAAGTTTGACTGAAAAAAGAAACTTTTAGCTTTCTCAAAGCAAAGTATGCTAGTAAGCTTAACTTTTTTCACTGAAATTCCCTGTGGGATTAATTAAATCCAGTCTCTGAAAATCATAGCAAAAGAAAGAAAAGGAATTACTCAAAAAAAACACCTACTCATTCCATGAAGCATTTGGTCCACCAGTACAGAATTTCTGAAGAGTTGTTACGATATATGGGGCATAAGTGAGATATTCTTGGATGGTGGGATATCTCAGTTCCTTTCATCTACTTTCCCAAATGTCTTTCATCTGGGAGCTGGTGAGTAGGAATGTGAGTTTCAATGTCTCCAGGAACACATCCATACTGTTACAGGTGGCCAGTCTCTCAACCAGAGCAAAGCCAAGCCAAGGACATCCGAAAGCCCCTTCTGTTTATTTTGCTGCATTGTGGCACGTGGCGTCAACACGCACGTATGTGCTCGTGGTGTTAGCTTTCTTGTCTCTGAGCTACAACACCCAACACTCAGAACGTGCAGAGAGGTGTATATGGCTCAATTCAGTCTACACTTGGCTGGGCAGTGGCTGAATAGTCGTGGTAGAAGGGAGAGGTGGAGCAAAGCTGCCTAGTTCATGGCTGGGAGAAAGCATAAGAGGGAAGACTGCTGGGGCAGAAGGGGAGAGGACCTGGGCCCAGATCCCAAGCCTCATCTCCGTGATCCCCCAGGCATGGCTACATGTGTGTTCTACCAGTCCCACAAGTGATTTCCAACGCCAGTGAAGGCGAAACTCTACCCTACTGGCATGTCCCACCCACTTCCACTTGCCAAGTTCAAGTCACTTCTCAGACTCAAGGCAAACTCCTGTGAATCTTTGTAAATACCAAAGCCAAGCTACATACTCCCCATGTACATCAGCACAAGGTATGTGCTTTCATTCTAAAATGGAGGAGTAGGGGCATAGAAAATGATCAGACCAAAGCAAGATCAGAACACAGCAGGGAAAACATTAAGTCCTATAGTTCTATGTCTGATATCAATGACACACAGCAGTCAAGTGTAAATTCAAATAGACTGGTGTGTCCCATGCCTGTGACCTTACGGGTTGCAGTCCATGTGGCTTCTCTCTTGAGTTGGCCCCACTTAAAACCTTTAGCTTCTCAATATAGAAGATATTCTACATTGCTGGCATCTCCAACTTCCAGGGGGCACCACTACAGCTTTCATTTAATTCCCACAGTTTCATGCACTGTCCTCTTGGGCTCCTTGCCTGACCTCCCAGGTTTTCCTTTGAAATCTACATGGATACACATCAACCCCCACAACTCTTGAGTTCTGACTACTGATTAAGCCAGTATAACATGGACAATGCCAAAATCTATCACTAGTGTGGACATTAGTCAGGCCCCCTCAGACCATGGCTGCAGCAGCTTTCTATATAATTAGACATCTAAGCACAGTGAAATAAATTTGGTTTCCTAGGGAACCAAATCTATGTGGCCTTTATCAGGAAAAAGATTATTCTTCCTAGGCCAAAATTTAAATATTTATGCTTTATTTTTTCCCCATTCTCTCTACAAATCAAAGAAAGCAGCCAGTGGTCACCATGCTACAGCCTGAATGTTAGGCTGTCTTGAAGTTTCCTCTGCAAGATTAATTACTCCATCAACCTTCAGTATCAGTCTCCTGAAAAGTCTCAGGACATGAGTAAAATAAAGAAAATTTTCTTCAGGAGTATAACATTATCAATAATGTACTTGTTCACAGCTGAAGCATACTCAGCCTGACCTTTGGTGTCCACATTCCTATCAGGCTATCTTCTTCTGGGCTCTGATTAAAATCACTCATCAAGCTCTGTTTATCATACCCAAAGGAACCCCTAGCCAACATCTCCAAACTTTACAAACTCCTCCTGCAAACTGGGTTTAAAGGCTTTTAGAACCTGAACCTCAGCTACAGTCACAGCAATGACCCCACTTCTCCAGTACCAACGCCTTATACTCTTCAGCTTTCATCTGGCTGAGACACAATACCCAGCACCCATAACTTAAGAGACAATTTACTTGTGCTTTCAATCTATGATTGGCTGTCTCCCAGTCAGGAACATCAGGGCAGAGTGAAGGACCCAGAAGGCTGTTCAGGTCATCGTGCCCAGGAAGGAGAGCAAGGCAACAGTGCCAGGAGGCAAGTAGGCAACATACACAGACATCCCAAGGCCACAGCACTGTAGCTCACCCTGACACACTGGAAGCATAGTCCACCACACGCAGGACAGATCCCAGAGCCAGGCAAATAAGGACTCCACCCTAAGAACCAAAGATGTGCTGTTTTGTGTCTCACCCCAAAAAAGGACTAATCCCTCAATTCCTACACCCCTATTTCTTAGAGGTAGAGAGAGGAAATAGGTGAAATAAGGTCAGCAGGGGAAACTATGACCCAGTATGATGGTACTCTTCTAAAAACAGAGAAAGGGACACACATACAGTGAAGAAATACCAAATGAAATCTATGGGACAAGACATGGTAAGACTCAGGTTGCCCCTCATTGTTGACTGACATAACAAAACCTGCAGCGGGCCTCCAGGCCCCCTATGCTGATGGCCCCTCGCAGGGCACCTTTGACCTCCTTGTTCCGCAGCGTGTAAATCAAGGGGTTGAGCAAGGGAGTGACAAAGGTGTAGACCAGGGCGAGGTGGCGGTCCTGGTCCTCCGAGGTGCTGGAGCGCGGCCGCAGGTAGACCAGGCTGCAGCAGCCGTACTGCAGCAGGACCACCGTGAGGTGCGAGGAGCACGTGGAGAAGGCGCGCCGGCGGCCCTCGGCCGAGCGGATGCGCAGGATGGCGACCGCGATGAACCCGTAGGAGACGCAGATGAGCAGAAAGGGCACGGTCAGCACCAGGATGCCCACGACGTAGAGCACGGCCTGGTGCACGCGGGTGTCCGCACAGGCCAGCCTCAAGACGGGGGGCACGTCGCAGAGGAAGTGGTTGATCTCCCTGCGGCGCCCACAGAAGGGCAGGGAGAAGACCAGGGCGGTGAGCGGCAGGCACAGGGAGACGGCGAGGCCCACGGAGCCCACCACCATCTGCACGCACAGCTTGCGGGTCACGATCAGGACGTAGTGCAGAGGGTGGCAGATGGCCACGTAGCGGTCGTAGGCCATGACGGCCAGGAGGAAGCAGTCAGTGCTGCCTAGGGTGAGGAAGAAGAACATCTGGGCCCCGCAGCCAGCCACGGGAACGGGCTTCTGGGCCCCGAAGATGTTGGACAGCATCGGTGGCACCACCACCGAGGTGTAGCAGATCTCCAGCGAGGACAGGCTGCCCAGGAGGAAGTACATGGGGCTGTGCAGGGCGCTGTGCGTGCTCACCGCCCAGATGATGGCCGCGTTGCCGCACAGGATCAGGAGGTAGAGCAGGAGGAACAGCAGGAACAGCAGCACCTGCAGCTCGGGCGCGGCCGTGAGCACGCGGAACACGAACTCCGTGGGGCCCGACTGGTTGAGCCCGGGGCGCCAGGCCAGCATGCCTGCTGGGGAGCAGGGGAGGAGAGAGACGCTGAGGCTTCGCGCCGAGCAGCGCGTGCTCAGGAACGGCGCGGATTTAAAAGGAGTCTGTAGTGACCCGCTTGGCGTCCAGTTTCAACCACAATGCTTGGGAGCGAGCTCGGGATGGAGGGGCTGGCGGGTGGAACCCGGGGCACCGTCACGAGCAAGCAGGAGGCTCATCTGCGGGACCCTGGGGAGGGGACCTGTGGGTGCTCTTGGTGAAACATCGTAGGTGCCCGTGGTGAAGCACTTTCAATCCAATTCACAAGCACTAGTCCATTGTTTGCGTTTAAAGGTTCTCGCTCTCGCTTTTGCTCTCTCGCTCTCGCTCTCTCGCCCCCCACAATAAATACCTTAGTACAATCACTACCAAGCTGGAGCCTATAAAGGTTCTCCATGTCTCCTATTAGACTCTATGTCCCACCAAGTTACCACCCTTTATCCCTGCAGTTCGCTTTCCCCATGCTTCCGGTTGTGTGTGCGGTGAGCCGGAGTGCGGTCAGCTGCGCCTGGCTCCAGCGCCTCGCTGCAGGGGTGTGCTTGCTCCTCTGGGAAAAGTCGCCCCCCTGTTGATTGCTGCAGCCCTTCTGCAGCTGTTCTCTAAGTGCTTCATGCTACCGACCCACGCTACTGTTTTAAGTTCGTTTCCATGCTATTGTTTTGACTACATATAAAATCAGGCAAACACATTTTTTCCAATGCTTTGTTGTTCATTGTTGATCTGTATTCCCTCCAATTGGAAATTTCTCTCTATACTTTAAATGAAAATTGAAACTTGTGGCTTTTCCTGACGTACAAAAATACAGTAAGAAATCTAGAAATGCAGCAGCAAAATGGAACTTTGCATTAGGACATTCAAGAGTTTTGTAAACATCTGAGCTGCAGAAATATCCATAACTTAAGCACGTTCAGGTTTGACTTCAATTTTATAGTAAGTTTAAACAAAATAGAAAAATATCTACAAAATTTTAAGAAAGGGGCTGGGGAGATAGCTCAGCAGCATAACAGCCTGCCTGGGAAGCACAAAGGCCTGAGTTTGCTCACCAGTACCTTAAAAAAAATTAGGAAAAGGAAAGAAATTGCTAAAAAGGACACAACTGGGATGGATGAAAAGAGACAAGAAGGAAGGGGTAAAATACACTGAGAGACAAAATATAAGATACTCATACTGTTGATTTCTTTTAGTTCTATGGAAGAAAATGATGCTAAATCAATTATGCATTCCTATGTCCTGCAATCTGAGCAACTACTTTGAAAATAGCAATGTGGAATATATTAAGTATTGTTGATCTTCTGTTATCTTGTTTTAAAATTCTGTATCATTGTTTTATTGGTGCTTTTTATTTCTTTAAAATAAAAAACAAAAATAAATTTTGTGAATGATGTCTATATCCAGCAATCCAGCTCTCCAGGTGCTGAGGCAGGAGGACCACCATGAGCTCTAGAACTGCCTAGGCTAAGACCCAATCCAAAAATGCAGAACTGACCCACTTCTCAGATGAAGAAATATAATGGCAAATTAACATATGAAAATATGTTCAACACCGCTCGTCATTCAAGAAATACAAATTAAAGCAACACTGAGATTCCATCTCATCCCAGAAAGAATGGCTGTCTTCAAGAAGTCAGCCAATGACACTGACAAAGGATCTGCAAACTGCGGTACACAGTTTCAGGCGAAATCCTGATGAGATTTGCCTGACCTTATCAGATACAAAAGCTACATTTCTACCTACCTTATATAGGTCTTGCTTTATCTTGGTCTTAACCATCCAGCAGAAAAGTATAAAAGCTAAGTATACAAAGTAAAGCCATATTAATGTGCTGAGCTATAAAAGGCTCAAATCAACAACTTCTGACATTGCCAGTCTTACAGAAAGCCCACTACTATTATGGACTACTAGACTATATTGGAATATTTTGCTGAATTTACACACCTACAATATTTAAATGACAATGGAATACCCTTCTCTGACAAAACTAAACAAAAAAGGGGGATAAAAA
>NW_004524815.1:2097748-2119036 GCF_000260255.1 Octodon degus | reverse complement strand
AGGATAGATATACAGTTGCATTCCCTTAAGTCACTGAATAGAGAGGTTTGTTCTAATAGTGTCTGTGGACAGGATATCATGTCTGCATCTTTTTTTTTTTTTACAACCACTATGGAAATCAGTGTGGAGATTCCTCAAAAAACTAGGATTAAAGTCCCATTTGACCTAGCTATTACCTTTCTGGACAATTTTCCAGAAGAATTAAACAGCATCATACCACAGTGATATATGTGCACCCACATGCATCAGGGTGCAATTTGTCATAGCTAGATCCTGGAGACAACCCAAATGCCCATCACTGACAGGTGGATGAAAAGGTGTGGTATTTTTATATAATGGGGTAATCCACAGCTGTGAAGAAAGATCAACTGCAGGCTTTTCTAGGTAAATGAATGCAACTAGAAATCATATTCATAAGTGAAATAAATCAGACTCTCATGTGTAAGCATGGTATTGTCTCCCTAGTGTGAGAAATTGAAAGAGTAGATAAGATCCAAAAGATACAATGGACATTGTGAAAAGGAAAGAAACTGCTCACAAAGAAAGAACTTGGAAGGGGAAAATGAGAAAAGAAAGAAGAGAAAGGAAAAAATACATGCACACACACACACACACACACACACACACACACAAGATAGCTAAGATACTTGCACTAGTAGTTTCTATTAGTTCATTGAAAAGAACAGTTATGTTGTTTGATCAATTTCAGTAAGCTGACCAACTACTTTGAAGGTAACAAATACAATATCATAACCATTGTTAATTTTCTATCATCTTGTTTTAAAATTCTGTATCATCGTTATGGTTTTTCATTCTCTTTAAAATAAAATAAGGCCGGGGAGATGGCTCAGCGGAATAAGCGCTTCCCTGGCAAGCACAAGGGCCTGAGTTCTATCCCCAGTTCAGCAATAAATAAATAAATAAATATAAAATAAATGAATGGACTTCAAAAACTGGAAAGGGCCGCTGGAGAGCAACGCTAAGCTCTGCACATCTGTGTACAAGCTCAATATTTTAGCGTTAAGTGACTGAAGGTGTGCGTGGATTCCATACAGTTCCTATCATAACTCCCAGAAGAGCAAACAAATTAAAAAAATCAAAAGAATATTAGGAATAAAGAGAGGCAAACTGAAGAAAAATTTGTATCACAAGAGAAAAAAGTATATCATAAAGAATTACAGGTGATACAATATACCGTCCCTTCATCAAATTGGAAGAGCACCCGATTGGAAGAGCACCCGAGGTCCAGCACGGTGGGCCAGAAGCAGTCCCTGACAACAGCCCTCTGTCCTGCTGCTCGTTGTGTCAGACGTTCTTCCATCTCCATGTCTAATAATGCAAAGGGCCCTTTCTCCAGGGGCTCTCATGTCAGTGTTGTAGAGGACAAAATTACGGCACAGAGAGATTAAACAACTTCTCTAAAACCACGCTAGCATGTGTTAGAACATGAAATTAAATAAACAAAGCAGTCTGGCACCAGAGTCTCTTTCTTAATCCAGAAGTATGTTGTCCTATATCTGATTTGCTATCTGTAAAACAGAACAGAAAACACAAGTACCAGCCTGCAGAGATAGCTTGGTGGCACAAGCACCTGGCTGGCAAGCGCAAGGACCTGAGTTCGATCCCTGCAACCAATGTGCTTCGCTTTGCAGGTGGTGATAAGAATTAAGTAAGTTATTTTGTGAAAATACTGGGAGAAATCTTATCACAGAGTACAGATTCAATGTATAGTAACTATACTTATTATTTCAGATAAATTACTAGCAGCTCCAGGACAACAGAACACTAATTTTTAAATTACAAAATTTTCATACAATTGAACCATTCCTTGGTGCATACGTATGAAAATTTACTTCTGATGCACCAAGGATTCAAATATTTTAAACAGTGAAAGAGCTTTTTTTATAGCTCAGCACATAGAAACATTTATAACCAAATGATCAAGGGGAAGGTTCTATTAAAATATTAGTAATTTAACAGAAAAAGAAAAAGCTCAAAATAGGGCTGGCACAATAGCTCAGCAGCCTACGTGCCTGCTTAGCAAGGGCAGGGACTGGGGTTTAATCCCCGGTAACACAGGTCACACCAGTCCCACCCTGGGGGTGGGCTGAGCCAGCCACTGAGTCAGGGCGTGCTGGTACACGCCTGTAATCCCAGCACAGGGGAGGCTGAGACAGGAGGATCACTACAAGTTCAAGCTGCTCAGTAAGAGCCCGTATCAAATACATTTTTTAAAAAAATTAAAATAAAACCACACTAAACAAATCTAATAGCAAGTAAACTTTTACAACTCAGCATCAAGGAAATCTATCATCACAAAAATAATTTTGAACAATCAAAACTGAAACATGTAAAATCAAACAGCTATATAAAATCCACTATGTTACAACTCAGCTAAATATAAAATTAAATCAAAGTGAGATACCAGTTTTGGGTTACAAACTTTCAGTACTGGGGAAAAGAAAATCTTAGTATTGCTAGACTTGCAAAGAGAGAAATAGCCCCAAATGCCCTGGTGGGCACATAACTTGCTCTAAAGTTTTGCAGAATGCAATTTGGTGACATGCAATGAAAGAGCTGAAGAGATGCACATCATTTGACTCACCCGTTGCTTTCAGGAATTTATTCTTATAAGCCGGGCACGTGCATAAATTTGTGGCAGGAATATTCATCACAGTTTTCAATATGATGGCTAACATTGTACTCACCTAAATAACAACAGTAGGAGGCCCCTCATTACTTATGGCCTCTCCAAGTAATGGACACTATGAAATATTTTTTTAATGACATTGTAAAAAACTATTCAATAGGAAGGTTCATGAAAAGGTTAAGCAACGTTGTATTGTGATTCCATTTCAAAAATAATTTTATCTATTCATAAAAAATTACAAAACATATCTCAAGATATAAACAGCAGATATTTCTGGTTTTGTGGGATTGTGTTCCTTCTGGTTATGGCTTATGTTTTCTGAATTTATAAATTTGTAGTAACCGCACACAGGTTTGCACTTCAATAATGCGGGAAGGAAGGAAAGCAGAGTGCTAAGGACAGGGATTTTGTGTAAGAGCTGGGTTTGAAGCCCAGACTCCTCTTTCATAAATTTAATTTTCACGTTGACCACATTACTTGGTGTTACCCAGTTCACCAATACAACTGGAGACATGAATGTGGAGTTTATAAGGATTCTGCAAAGAGTGACTATTTCAAGTGTATAAAGTTCCTGAGACGCCACAGGGTCTGGTGCACCTAGCTGCCCTCCGCCTCTCCTCTCTGAGGGTGCGTTGCCCTGGAATGCGCAATCTAGAGCGACACATCTCACGCACTGCAGTGGCTCTGCTAAAGTTTGAATAATAAGGAAAAAAAACTAAAAGAGAAAAGAAAGAGAGTAAAACAAAATAGAGGAGAGACTCCTGTAAAAGAATTGTAACTGTATACTGTCGACAAATAAGGAGGATTTTGACTGAGGAAAACCCACAACCCTGCTACTGTTTTGTATCGACGTGCACCACACGCGAGCAGCCGTGCATCCACGTGGGAAAGTGCAGACACGTGAGGCATGACGTGCCTGACCTGTGGACCGTGACACATGGCATCGCGGGTCTCAGGCCAGCCAGGGCAAGCCACGGCAGGGCGCTGGTACGGAGAACGGTACATCTGCATCAAAATGAGGACATACCTTGGAAGGAAGAGCCTCATGAACCGGAATTCATGGCTATGTGGGGCTGGAGGTAGAGCCAAGTGGCACAAGCACCTGCCTGCAAGCTCGAGGTCCTGAGTTTGATTCCTGGTAGCAAACATTTGCTAAAGGAATTCACGTGTTGAATCAGTGTTTCCCTTTCAGAAGGGATGCATTAATAGACTCTAAGAGTATGCCTAAACCAATGCAAACTGTACAGGACTCGAAGCCCACAGAGGAGGGACGCAGCCTCTTTCTGGAATAATTTATGGACTCAAAACTTATCCTGCAACAACTATTTCTCTTAAAAGCAATGACCACTGTGTAACTTAATTACCTCTTTAGGAGACATCAGATATCTCAAGTAGATTGTCAGCCATGGTTCTGCTGTGTACTGGACTTTGATTCTGGAAAACATTATGAATCTCCATGACTCAGGTTATTTATTTATTTATTTATTTGGTACAGGATCTTGCTACATAACTTGGACTCATAGTGATCCTCCTGTCTCAGCCTCCCCAGTGCTGGAATTACAGGCATGTGCCACCACATCCAGTTTCGGGGCTGGCACAGTGTGCCGGAGCTCCAGGGCCTGCACACCATGTGGTACCAGGGACTGAACCTGGGTCCTTGTGCTTGTCAGGCAAGCGTTTAGACGACCGAGCTATGGCCCCAGCCCCAGGTTATTATTTTTAAAGGGCAGAATCAAGCTGCTCTGCAGACCTACTGTGGGACGGTTGGTGAGGTTCGTAGTGTGTGTTCTCATTTCCCTCCAGGGTCTCTGCCCAGCTCTGCCGGGCACTCAGTTCTCTGCTGTGATCTCTCCCACCGCAAGATGCTGCAGCATCTGCCCCTTCTTCCTGGGACACTTTGGTCCCCTGAACACCCTAGTTCCATCCTCCTCCTTCTTCAGAGCCCTGCTTGGGTGTCATCCACCCCTGATTCTCACCTGTCCCCAACTCCAGTGTTAGACAAGCTAGCTCTCCTCCTACGGCCACTGTGAGGTTGATGTGCTCATCAGTAATTAATGAAGCAGGCAGCCACTGTTGGAGGAGTGCTACTCACCCAGTCTGGGGCTCAGCTTCAGAGGGGATTTAAGAAAATTAAAGGACATGATGGGTGACTTTGACTTCATAAAAGAGCAGTGTGTGTAAATAAAGAACTGTCTTCTGAACACCTAATTCCTAAATCATGTCCCTAGAGCAGGAAAACTTGATCATGTCCTAGAAATGGAAGTGTTTCTGGTAATTTGAAATATTTCCATGTCTTTCCCCAAGGATTAATAACATCAATTAGCCAAATAAGTTTTTTCAGTTCTCTGTGTAAGACAGCCAACTTAGTTTTGCGTCAAAAAATGTCACTGTGTGATACATTGCTTTTGTAAAAAAATTATTAAAATGCTTATGGCTTAATGGTGACACTTGAAAGAAGTGAGTAGAAATTTGTGTTTTTGCTTATTATTCTTAGAAAATCAAAATTGAATCAACTAAAGAAACAAAGTCTCCCTCCCCACTTGATAGTGGCTTGGTTCTCTTGGCCACCCAAGGAGCTCCCTAAGGAGCACCCAGACTTTCCTGCCGAGAAGCTGAGCCCTCCGCCACCCCGACACACAGCCGCCTTCTGCTACAGGCAGGCATGACCTTGGGCTCCCAGCTGTGAGCGCCGCCTGTGCACACAGCGGAGGCGCAGTTACCTTCAGGTACCCAGACAACCAGGGAAGCCTCGGTGCTCTGGCCCTCAGGAGGGAGACTTCTTGGAAGCCGCTGAAGGGGAGGAGACAGGCAGCACATTCTCAGGACAGCGACGCCATGGAATAACTCAAGCACCTTCTGAGAGGACTTGGGTCCTCCTCAGCGTGAGGATAGATCCTTTCGCGTGGACTCAGAGTCCAGCCTCGCCTGACGAAGTCAGATTATTTAGTGTCCTCTTTAAAATTAATGGGTCCCACAGAGCAGGATTTTCCCAGTGGTCCTCTTTGCACTGAACCCACCTAGAGAACATACTTGGAAAAGAATCCAGTCTTTCACGAGGGCTCACAGGGCCATGCTGTCTGCTGTGTGGTCACTGCAGGCAGAGGCTCCCCAGGGAGTCTTGGAGGTGTCCTCGTGCCTTCGCTGGGCCCATCAGGGACCCTATCCCCCGTATCCTGCTCCACACAGACTCCCCGCGAGCACCCTGCAGTCCTCATGTCCCGATGGAGCTTGTGGGGCCTGTAGCCATGGACACACCGGGGCAGTCAAGAACTGGGCCAGTCCTGGCCAGGCTGTGCTGTGGAGTGGCCCAGACCTCACACCCCCTGGAAGCTCCTCCTGGCTTCCTCCCCTGTGACAGGAGGGGTTGGTGGACACAGACTCAGGGGCCTTCTAGCCCCATAGTGCTGCAAACTGAAGAATCAAATGCTTGGGAAGGATTTTCTATAACCCTGTGTCTGACCTTTAGCTTCGTTTTCCTTAGCCTATTTATTGATCTAATTTCCCTCAACTGACCCACCCCAATCCTCACAGCTTGTTCTCCTTTCTTGGTGCAGTACCAACTATACCCCAACCCTTAGGCCAGCTACATTTCTGGCCCTTCATTCCTGTCTTTCTCTTCCCCTCCCAGTGCCCCTCATGAATTTAACATCATGCATTTCCACTCGCTGTTCCCAATGCCTGTGAGCCTGCCTCCTGTCCCTCACTAGTAA
Organism: Octodon degus; assembly: GCF_000260255.1. Classification (NCBI taxonomy): domain Eukaryota; kingdom Metazoa; phylum Chordata; class Mammalia; order Rodentia; family Octodontidae; genus Octodon; species Octodon degus. The sequence continues at coordinate 2,112,676 of NW_004524815.1, read as the reverse complement.
TACATCTTCATGCAGCACATAATAAATATTTATTGAATTCCTGATATATGCAGACACTATTTTCAAGTTCTGTACTCTAAATGTATTAAAAGTAGAGGGGTTTTTTTTGTTCTTGTTGTTCTTCTGGTACAGGGAAACAGAAAACACCAAATAAATAAGAATCAGAATACTTCATAGTGGGGCTGGCAAGATAATTCAGTGAACTAAAGCACATGCCTAGGTAAGCTTAGGCAAGCACAGGGACCGCAGTTCAATCCCAGGCACCATATGCTGCATCAGCCCCAGAGTCTGGGCGTGGTGGCCCATGCCTGTAATCCAAGTGCTGGGGAGGCTGAAAGCAGGAGGATCACTACGAGTCTGAGCTGCATAGTGACACCCTGTAACAACCAAATACAGGAGGAGGAGGAGGAGGAGGAGGAAGAAGAAGAAGAAGAAGAAGAAGAAGAAGAAGAAGAAGAAGAAGAAGAAGAAGAAGAAGAAGACCACCTCATAGTGCAGTTGTGGTGGTGAATGCTCAGAAGGGTAGGATGGGAAAGGCCTTGGAGGGACAGAGGGAAAAGGGTTGTAACAGCCAGGATGGACACTACAGCTCCTGCAGTTCAGGGGTTCAGGGAGGGCCTCTCTCGAGGGCCAGGTGCCCTGAGACCTGAGTGATGGTGGTCAGCTTGTCTCAAGGCAAGGAAAGTGTCCTGAGGAGAGGCCATTGAAGCCACCACAGGCCTTTCAAAAGGGCCCCTGAGGACCAAAATACCTTGGGCCCACCCCACCCTTCTCACTTATTCCCTTCCCTTGTCTGGTAATGGTCTCCTCCTCTCTTCTTATCTCCCTTAGATTCCAAATATTAACAAAAAGTGAGGCTTCTTTTCTCTTTGTGAGTCTGGTTTACTCTGTCCATTGTAATTGTCTGCAGACCCATCCATGTTCCTCAAGTAACAGGAGCATTTCATTCTTACAGCAGAATGATACCCATTTCATGCGTGCACAGTGTGGCAGCCATCCTCCACCCATGGGCGCGCACTTGCACTGCTTTCGTGCCTTGGCTAGGATGTAACTGTGGCCCAGTACACACGGGTTTGCAGTTGTCACTAGCAAATGCTGTCCTTAATAATTTGAGTGTGCAACAAAAGTGGTCTAGCTGCACCAGATGGTCACGCTAGGCTTAGTTTTCTAAGGAAGCCTCATGCTGATTTCCACAGTGGTTGATCTCTACATTCTCACCAGAACTGTACAAGGGTATCTTTTACCCCAGTTCCTCTCTGGAACTTACTGGTTTTCATATTCTTGATGGCAACCTTCTGCCTGGGGTGAGAAGGAAGCTCAGTGTCAGTTTCATTTGTGTTTCCCTAGTGAGTAATGATGTTGAATGTTTTCTTCCGTATTCAGTTTCCCCTTCTTTTCATCTTCTAAATCTTTAATTTCTTGTCTTTTTAGGGTTTAAAATTTTTTTGTAGAAATCTTTCACTTCATTGGTTAGCGTGATCCCTAAACATATTTTTACGTTACTGTAAATGGAATTGTTTTCCCTATTTATTTCTCTGAAAGCCCATTATTGCTGCATAGTGAAGCTATTTTTATCTCAATGTTGATTTTACATATGGTTACATTACAGAGTTCATGACAGCTTTAAAAGCCTTCTAGAAGAGATGCTGGGATATTCTAAAGATAGTATTAAGTCATCTTCAAACAAGGATAATTTAAGGTCTTATTATATTTCAATTTTCCCTTGTCTAATTGCTCTAGCAGAAAGTTCAAGAACTGTGTGATGAAACCATGATGAAAGTGGACCCACCTGCCTTGCTCCTAAATTTAGAAAAATGCTCTCAGCTTTTCCTCATTGAGAAGAATGTTGGCTATGGATTTATCATATGTGGCCTCTACTGTACTAAGGAATGATCCCACAATACCCAATATTGAATTCTGTTGTGATTGTGTGATTTTTATCCTGAATTTTATTTTTGAAGCATATCATTGCTATTGATTTGCACTTGATGAGCCATCCTTGAATTCCTAGAAAACAATGAACTTGGCAATGGTGTATGAGCCTCTCAATATATTGTTAATTTGGTTTGTGAATATTTTATTGGGTATTTTTGCACCTATCCTTTTCCAGGGTGCTTGTCTACAGTGTTTGCAGTTGCTATTTTGTGCTTATCCAACTTTGCTATAAGGGTGAAGTGGCCCTGCACAGTGCATTTGGAATCTTTTATTTCATGGAATAGTTTCAGGAACACAGATGTTAGTTTTCATCAAAGGACTTGTAGAATTCACCTGTTAATCTCTCTGGTCCTGAGCTTTTCTTTGTTGAGAGACATTTAACTATTTTTTTAGTCTCATTACCTTCTATTGGTATGTTTAAGTTTTTATTGCTTCTTGGTTGAGTTTTATCAGATCATCTTTGTTTAGAAATTTAGCAATTTCTTTTAGATTATCTAATTTATTAGAATTTTTTTTGTAGTACCAGGGATTGAACTCAGGACCTTGCACTTGCCAGGCAAGCACTTATTCTACTGAGCTATCTCCCCGGCCCCAAAAGGAAAGCTTTTTTTTTTGGTATGGGGGATTGAACTCAGAACCTTGAATTTGCCAGACAGGCACTTATGCCACTGAGCTATCTCCCCGTGCAATGTATTTAGTAAGAATTTTTGAGTATTCCCTGAAAACACTCTCAACTTCATGGGTGCCTGTTCTCAACTTTAATTATACTCATTTGGATCTTCCTTCTCCTTCTTTGTTGGGTGTGACTAGAGGTCTTTAAATCTTATTTTAAAAGAAACAGCTCTTTCTTTCATTAATCTTGTATGCTCTTCTTCTACTCTTCATCTCATTAACTACAGTTCTGATCTTTATTACTTCTCTCCTCCCCTTGAATTTGGTATAGATTTGATCTCATTTTTCTAAGACCTTGAAACACATCATAAGAGTATGCATTTTTCCATTTCCCTGATTTTTTGATATAGAACTTTATAACTATAATCTTCTCTCTGAGAACTGCCTTTGCCATATGTCAGAAATTCTAGTGTGTGGTTCTTCTGTTTTTCATCTGATTTTAGAAATGTTTAAATTTCCTGTACACTATTTCAAACATCTACTGAACAAGCAAAAGTGAATTTTTAAGTCTCCATCTGTTTTTGGCAATGGTGCCACTTTGGGTGGGAGTCCTGAGAGTGGGCCCAGCTCCACCCTCCTCTGTCTGCTCTCTGGTACCATGGTGTCATCAGCCCTCCTCTGCCACCCCCTACCCTCCACAGTCTACCTAAGAACCAAGCTACCAGGGCCAGGGAGATGGCTCAGTAGAATAAGCACTTGCCTGGCAAGTGCAAGGGCCTGAGTTCAACCCCCAGTTCCGCCAAAAAAAAAAAGGAACCAAGCTATCCTGGACTGAATCCTGTGAAAACCATGAACCAAATAGACCTCCACACCATGACACTGTGGATCCTAGGTGTTTGCCCCACTAACTGGAAAGCGACTACCACACTGGAGTAGCCTAGTCTTAGATCACAAACCCTTCTGAAAGTAGTTATTGTTTATATCCCTCTTCAATGTGGAGGATGCTGGAAATCCCTTCTCCCGAGGGAGCCCACTGTGCAGGAGTCACCTTCACAGTAGAACCTCACTGAGTACTTGCAGATTGTAACTGTGGGTTTCTCTGGGGAAATGCCCCTGCTGCTCTTTCATACACTCTCCAGTCTTACTTTGCACTTCAGGACCTCTCTCTCTGGGAGCCAGGTTCAGTGCTCCAGCCTGCTTCATTCTTCTGTCTCCACTGTCTTCTCTTTCTCCATGAATTTTAGCATCACCTGTCAGTAATCTCTAGAGCTGTCTCCTGGCTAAGTAGTTGGCTCTCAGTTGTCTCAGTTCCTGACCCCAAGGACGCTGGACATGCTGCCAGCGTCTCCTCTGCCGTCTTTGCTACAGTGTGTGCTCAACCGATGACGCCATGTGAGGCACTTCAATCATCGTGAACGTCCTTGAAGTCAAAGATTTGAATCGTTGTTGAGATCCAATGAGATTTCTTTATGATGTCTGCAAAAAACAAAAAAAAAAAAAAAAGGAACAAGGAACCCAGAAGCACAATAAAATTTTAATGTTAGGCTAAAAATGAGAATCCAGGTAAGAAGTGAAATGAAATGAAGCAAGTCTGTGGGTTTTTGTTGAGTTTGTTGTTGTTATTGCTGCTGTTCTTGAAGATCTAGGAGTGACCGTGTTTGTTTCCTCACCCACAGCTGCCACACACAACGTCTTTGTCACATTTCCCAAAGCATAAATACCTATGCATCAAGCTATTTATTTCCAAGTGACAGGTGCATAGTCTCGTACTTGCCATTTTGCATCACTTTATGCTCATTGACTTCTGTACTTGTTTCCTAGGAGCGGAGTTACCCAGTGGAAAGGCTAGAAGCATTTTAACCGTCTTTGGTGCTCGTAGGTGAACAATGTTTCATGACGTAGGCTTTTTCTAAAGATTCATTTGAACGTCAGCTGAGAGCATCCCTAACTGCATGGAGATGCACAGAGGCTGCCACCAAACCCCAGTCCGCGGGGTGGCGGCCTCCCCGGCTGTGGGTGACACAGCTCCTGCTGAGCACTTTCCCTATGGCCCCTTTCATCTCACCGTTCCTCAGAGTGTAGATGAGGGGGTTGAGCAGGGGGGTTCCCAGAGTGTACAGGAGGGAGACGAGCTGATCTCGCCCGGCGTGGTAGCTGCGGCTGGGGCGCAGGTACATGAAGGCGCAGCAGCCGTACTGCAGCAGCACCACGCTGAGGTGCGCGGAGCAGGTGGAGAAGGCCCTGCCGCGCCCGGCTGCTGACGGAACCCTGAGCACCACAGCCACTATGCGCGCGTAGGAGGCAGTGATGAGGCAGAAAGGCGCAGCGATGGCCAGCGTGGCGGCCACCAGCACCGACTGCTCGTGGAAGGGGGCGCTGGCACACACAAGCTGCATGAGCGGGGGCACATCACAAAAGAAGTGCTCGATGCCCCGGGCGTGGCAGAAGGGCAGAGAGAAGATGAAAGCCACCAGCTGTAAAGACAGGGAAAAGCCCAGGACGCCAGAGGCCACCACCAGGCGGACACAGAGGGTCAACGTCATGACGACAGGGTACTGCAGGGGGTGGCAGATGGCCACATAGCGGTCATAGGCCATGGCCGCCAAGAGCAAGCAGTCAGCGCCGCCGAGCCCAATGAAGAACGTCATCTGAGCGGCGCAGCCCAGGAGGCTGATGCTCTTGTGGGAGCGCAGGGTGTTGGCCAGGATGTGGGGCACCACCGCCGCCGTGTAGCAGATCTCGACCCCGGACAGGCTGCCCAGGAAGCAGTACATGGGCGTGTGCAGGCGGGGTTCAGCCCGCACGGACACCAGGATGAGGACATTCCCGGTGAGGATCAGCACGTAGGCCAGGCCCACGCCAAGGAAGGACAGGATGCGCAGCTCTGGGCGGGAGGGGTAGGCCAGGAAGACGAATCCCGTCGGCTCCGACTGGTTTCCCCAGCTCATGGAGCCGGCAGCGGTACCTTGAACGACTTCTAGGAGAGAAGGAAGACTCGGGCTGGCGTGCCACCGCCTGGGGGAGGCTGTAGATTCCCCACAACTGGGTGCAGTAACTGACAAGTCAACTTAAAGGAAGCGAGGTGCCGAGACATTCGGGACGCGCCTGGCGGAAGGGCACAGTGAAGCGAAGCTGCTTTGTCCGTGGCAACCAGGAAAGAGCAGAACAGTGCCGGAGAGGAAGAGGCGAGGGCCACGCTTCAGCGCCCTCCCAGCTGCTGCGCCACCAGCCCGCGGGGCAGGTCCTGAGGCCATCAAGTCCACGTGATGAAACTTAACTGACACACATTACGGGTCCCCCTTGCACTTGAGGTGGCTCGGGAGGAGACGGGTTCAATGCATGCCCTTCACAAATCCAGATTTACTAATGAGGGCTGGAGGTAGAGACCAGAAACATCACAAGCAGCTCCTTCTTTCTTTTCTTTCTTTTTCTCCTATTCTTTTTCTTTCCTTTTTCTCCCTTCCTTCCTTCCTTTTCTGCCTTTTTTTTTTCCCTCCTTTGGCCCACTTCTATAAAATCTTTTCACATAAATGTCTACAACCCAATTTCTAGTTGCCAAGAGTTGATCCAAATTATTCTGGAGACTAAGACAAAAATGAGAGAAGTAGGTGGAATTTGGGAACTATTTTCAGATATGAGTAAAATGAAAATTACATTTTGTCAGTAAACCCACAAGCAAGCGTCAACGAATTCCTGGGGCTAGGAGCCATTCAAGTGAGGGCAGGAGGCCAGTGACCCTCCTTCACTCATAGATTTATATATTTCATTTATGAATTACTGTCTCGTGAGGTATTGAGTCAGTGATACATGGATAAAAATACTCAGAAATGCACAATGTGATAGGCAAAGGAGAGCAAGCGAACGAGCAAGTTAGAGAGAGAGAGAGAGAGAGAGAGAGAGAGAGAGAGAGAGAGATCTGTACATAGGCCCGAGCCTGATGATGGTGGCAGAGCCACGGGAAAATGCTTCCTATTCTTGGTTGCTGTCACTTTATCCACCTGAGAGAAGGAGAAGGCTTGAAGAACACAGGGTGTTTAATCATAGGCTTTCTCCTGCTTGATGAATGTACGGGACAACATGATCAAAACCTGCTAGAGATCCCAGAACTCTTCCTCTGAGTTTGGACATGAACATGCACGACCAGACCAGCCCCCTCTTCTTTACTTCACTCTGTCCTTCGAAGGATCTAATATATTAAATACAGGAAAAGCCACACAGACTCCCTGAAAACTTTTCCATGAGCAGACACAAGTCTCAAAGGACATCCATCAATCTTTCTTTCCCCAACAAACTCATATTTAAGAAAATGGGAATTGGGACACAACATTGTTTCTGCCCACCAAATTTAAATATTTCCTATAGGGCTGGGGAGATAGCTCAGTGGCTTATGTGCCTGCCTAGCAAGCACAAGGTCCTAAGTTCAATCCCTGGTACTAAACAAACAAATAAATATTTCCTGCTACTCCATACAATATTTGAAGGAAAAATTCTACCCAGAATCATCACTTCAAGTAAAAATCATTCACATAAACCCACTGTCTCAGTTACTTTTATTTTTTCTGTTATTTTAGGGAAAAGTCTACAGGGTGTTCAGGGTCTCACTACTAGATTGGGCTTGTAGTGTTCTGTCTGTTTGCAGCTTCCCAAGAGCTGGGATTACAGGTGCATGCCACCACGCCCAGTCTCAATTGCCATCTCAGGGTACCCCAGGGCAGGCTTAGGGCTCAAACCCCCAGCGCCTGAGCCTGCTTTCAGGTGCTTTAATCTGCTGAGCTATTTGACCAGCCCTTCAATTACTTTTCTTTCATTGCTGAGACAAATGCCCAACATCCACAGTTAAAAGATAAAAGGTTTATTTTTTTTAATTTTTAAAGAGTACAAAGTAGTATTAAGACAGAAAAATTACAATGATACAGAATTTCACTTAACAAAATAACATGAATTTCACAGTATTTGTTGTAATGCATAGTGTTGTCTCCCAACTAGTTCCTATTACTAGATATATGCATGCAGAATTGGAAGAAGAAAAGAAGAAAGAGATATAAGAAATTCAGAAGAGCAAAAGGACAAATAATTGAAAAAAAAGAAATAAAACAAATTAAGCATTATGTGCTCCTTTCCATAGACCAGCAGAAACACACAGTACAGCTGTCCAAACCATCCTGCTTGCATACATAAATAAATCTCTTTCCCCACTCTCTCTTCTGTTATTCTCAATGCAGTAATTCCTTCCTTTTGAATAGGTTCATTCCCTTTTCCCAGTAGCTACTATACCCAGAGAAAGGTCTATTTTGACTTAGTTGAAAAGGCTTCAGCCCACAATCGGCTGGCTCCAAGGCAAAGTGGCCTGGCTGAGGGGCCACCCTCAGTACACAGTGGACTGAAGGAGCGAGGCAAACAAGGGGCAGGCAAGCCTCTTTCTATCCCTTCTGCTGTGCCCAGTCTCCTGGGGTTAGGGCGGTACCCTGCCAATCGGTGGACTGATTTAGTAACCACCCACCTGTAATCCTCACCCCCTTAATCCTGGTGTTGCAACATGAATCAGTGACACACTCTAGATTCTGACACCTCTGAGAAAGCCCCACCAATGACTGCACGAGGCTGGGGGGAGACATCTCACCACAAACCAGAACACCCACCTCAATGTCACAAGCATGAGGACAAGTATGCTTAGAGGCTGTCATGAATAGTTTGAGCACTCTTGTGTCTAACAACTGATATCTATGTCATTCATTTTCTTTTCCTCTTCTGAACTTCGATAATGTTTTGGGTCATTTCAAGTGTCACTGCAGATACTATATATTTTACTATAAAATAGAGAAGCAGGAGCATATCTGTGTGGACTTTGAAATTAGACTGAAGTGTTCTGAATAATTCCATCTCTGGCTCTGTGATCCTAGGAAGTACATAATATCTCTGAATTACAGTTTCATTATTTGCAAATGGGAATACTGTCACTATCACTTCAAAGGGCTTTTGTGAATGTAAATGAGATAGTAATGTAAGACAGCCATCACAACGGCTGGCCCGTGCTGAGAGAAGCCTCATAAAAGACAACATAGTTATTTGGAAGTTCAAGGGCCACCATTCTTCCTTGTTTATAGCTTTCACTCCTCTTCCTACCTGACTTAATCTTGTGTCAACTTTAGGCACTGAGTCATTGCATATTGAATAGAAAAATATACTGTGAGAAGCTAGAGTCACTATATATATATATATATATATATATATATATATATCTGGAATTGAACTCAGCATCTCACATTTGCTAGGCAGGAGCTGTGTCACTGAGCTATATCACCGGCTGGTCACTTCTACTTCCATGCTTTGCTGTTTCACAATAAGATTAGGAGTCTTTATGGAAAACACTTTACATTTAGATTTGGACTGCACTGTGGGGAAAATCTTCCCACTTAAGAATGTAACATCTCTGTGCCTCCCACAAGTGGGCATCAGAGGCCAGCCAGGACAGCCTGCGTCGTGACGTGGGGCTTCCTGCTCCCCAGCACATGCCTTCCGAGAATTTCCTTGAAGCCCTTTGCATGCATGCCTCAGTGGTGTTCCCTGGTGTCTGTGATGGAATATTTATGTGGGAGCTAACACAGATCAAGAAGTCTTGGTGCTGCAGGGGACTTCAGCAATTGCCTGGCTAGGTCCCCTCCTGAGGACCGTAGTCACCAAGATGCTGCTCCATCATCAGGACACACCCGGTGCCCAGGACTGGCTGGCTCCAGGAGGGAGACCCAGTTCCCTGAGGGTTCTCTTTTGTTATCCAAGCAATGCTGCCTCTGCGAAACTGGTGTGTTCATTCTGTCCTAAGAAACATGACCATCTCTATACAAAACCCTGGATTGACTGAAGAAACCTGGCCTGCCGTCCCAGGTTACTTTTTCTGCAGTGTCCTTTTACTATTTGTCACATGGCATAGTTTTGATGTGTGTCATACTTAAAGATCTGGACGGGCTCTCATTTTAAGTATTGTCCCTTAAAATGAGCTGCCTTAGATAAGGAACAGGAATTTTAAAAAAACATCAAACTGATGAACGGTGGTATTCATGGTTCCAAGACAGTGAAAATTAGATCCATGTGTCATCAAATTGCCTTTCCAAGTTGTCACTGAATCTGATCCACAAGACAGAAGTAGCACATGAGCTCTTCAGCAGCATCCCAGAACTCACCCCAGGTCTCAAGGAATCCACATCAAATCTTCTGTCTACTTTTGCCTTCATTCTTACTACCTCAGGGAGCCTAGCTCCACTTGTCAAGAACGGCATGAGAAAGATTATGGACATTCAGGAACTCCAGGCAGTATGGCCAGGAACAGCAGTGTAACTGTCTAGTGACAACCATGTGTAAGTGGAAGATAGCAGACTTGGCCTTACCAGAGGCAAGGTCTACGACTGACAGCATAATCTTCTGGGGAGATCATCTCACATTCATTTGTTTCCTTGTGCTCAAAAAACATAAATTCTAGCACTTACCTAACATAGCTGTGACAAAACTAAGTGTAACAGAGTATTTAGAACCCCTAGTCTGATGTACAAAGCCTATTAAGTTGCATAATACTTTTATGATACTAGTGGTTTGTTCCTCTCATCTTTGTGTCTATTATGTTCATGCTGTTCATACCAGAAGGTTACCTGAGTGCAGGTGTTTTATTTAGGCCTGAAAATTTATCTACATCTAATCATTTGACCTTTCATTTCTTTTTTTACCCAGTTCTACATTTGATTTTGGGTTCTTGGGGGGGTTTTTTGTATTTTTTAAAGGGGAAAAAAAAGAGCTTAGGCCCAGCATGTGAGTTACACAGCCCAGGGCCTGCTGGATCCTCATTTGACCCAGAGCACAGGCCCAGTGCAGAACCTGCAGCAGAACTCCCTGCAAAGAGGCTAGAGGCAAGACCCACCCAGCTGATTCAGGAGCAGAACATCTTGCCAGAGTGACACAGAGGGTTCAACTCCAAAAGCTGCAGTAGGAAGAAGTGGAGCACAGCAGCCAGACTCAAGCCACACCCACTTGGATGAGTTTGAATTTGATAGATCCGAACCTGGTGCTAAGATAATAACTCTATCTAAGCTCTACACCAAAGGTCAGAAGACAGTGCTATACAAAATGACAAAGAGAAGGATCAAAATACAGTCTCGGCCCCAAGCCCATACACAACAAATGAAGAAGACACTAGCATAGAAGAAATTGGGAATCACACACCTGAAATCTCTGAAATAATAACATTGGAAGTAAAGAAACAACTGCAGAAAGGTATAGAGGAAATCAGATCAAAAATAATTTCTGAAGTGAAAAAAGAAATGATAACTAATGAAAGAAATACTAAATGCTTCTAAAGAAGACACTGATAAAAAATAGAGCAGAATATAAAAATAATTTAATCCTTGAATAAGCAATATAGGAAAGAAATAGAATGCATCAAGCAGATTCAAAGTGCTATACAGGAATTTTAAAACTCAATCACAAGCTAGCAAAACCATTTGAATGAAAGTGAAAATAGACTTTCAGACCTTAAAGACACCATTGCAGCTAGTGAAAAAGTAAGAAAAGATCTCTTAAAAACAACTAGGAAGCAGAAAAAATAATTCAATACCTGAAAGATGATGCAAAGATGAACGACATGACAGTAATAGGCATCAATGAGAAGGAAGGAGTCAATACAAATGATATAAAAAGAATATGGATGAAAATAATAGCAGAAAACTTCCCAAATATGGGGAAGCTATCTGACATTCAGGTAACCGAAGCATATAGAACTCCTAATAACATCAACCCAATTAAAAACACGCTCAGCCATATAATAATCAAGATCCCAGAAACTCAGCACAGGAACAGTATACTAAAAGCCAATAAAGAAAAGAAACAGATCACATTCAAAGGAAAACTCATCAGAATAACAGCAGTTTTCTCTTCACAAATCATCAAGGCAAGAAGAGCATGGAGCAAAGTACTACAAGTCTTGTAAGAAAACAAATTCCAACCCAGACTGATACACCCTGAAAAATTTTCTTTCAAGTATAATGGAGAAGTGAAATACTTCCATAACAAAGAATAACTTAAGAATTTCATGATGACAAAGACAAGCCTACACAGACTACTAAATGATGTTCTAGAGAGGGAACAAAATGACCACAACTCATGAATGAGAATGGAAAGAACCCACCAAACAGGGCAAACAATTAAACACAGGAGAATAAGAGGTATACAAAAGTAGTCTTTCAGTTATTCTTTTGTTTACAGCAGCAAGATATTTCCATAAGCATACTCTACAAATGAACTTCTCCTGCACACTACAGGTTATGACTCTGTCTGGGTCTACAGGGTGGATATCAAGGAAATAGCAGTAGCTTAGTCCCACAAGTGATACCTGGTCACAAGTAAGCATCATGGACATTATCCATGTCCACGACACACTAGAACTTTGTGCAATACCCTACCCAAACTGTTAGAAATGCTGGTCATTTATTGCCATTCCAGTATTTATTTTATGTTTTATTCTTAGTAATTCTTTACTATCATGAAAACTTTTTCTTAGTTCAATTGTTTTGAAACATTTAATTTTTAATTAATTAGTATTTAATTTTCTGAATATTGCTTAATCTTAATTTTTATTTTAAGATTTATACTGTATATTTGACTTACAATCTATTTAAAAGACATGGTATGATATTTTTTCCTACTATTAGAAACTTTAAAAAGTATATTTCCATTTTCCATTGACTTTATATTACTTCTTCCCTGTCTTTTGTACACACACACACACACACACACTCACTCACTCACATATATATGTAAAAAGAATATGTGTATAACCTGACATAAGATTGATATTGTTCCATAGAAACCTTTAATGACCTTTTAAATGGGTTCATCTAATATATTTTACATAGTCTTGCACACCTATCATTTTGAGAGCTCTTTATTCTTCATCCAGGACCATACAGCAACTTCTCTTGCCTTCTGAATTATGCTCTTTGTTATTTTCTATATGCTATGTCTGGAGGTATTATAATATTTTGAGTTTGTATAACTGGAAAATATTTTACTTTTAGTTTTCAAAAGTATGTTTGCTAAGTATAAAATTCAAAGAGGACAGATCTGTTCTTTTCCTTTCTTTCTGTCCTTTAATTAGTCTAGTTTCTTACACATTTGGTCTTTTTTTTTCTTTCTAATGTGGAATAAGATGCTATTTAATTTTGTTCTTCCATTGCTAATTTTTTATGTATACGCTTTAACAATTTTTTTCTTTACAATAAGTTTTGGACAATTTCATTTTTGTGTATCTGGGTATGATTTTATTCAAATTTCTTGTGCAAAAGGTTCATTTTTTCTTGGAAATGTGGCGTTATAAGTTCAACTAAATTCACGAATTTTAAATCTTCAAATATTTATTGCCTACTTCTTTCTACTTTGAGAATTCTAATTATATGAATATAAGTTTCTTGATTTTTGACACAGAGTGAACTATCATATGACTGATCTGTAAATTCTTCTTCATTTTTATTTATTTTTTTATTTTTTTTAATTTTTTTGCGGAACCAGGGATTGAACTCAGGTCCTTGTGCTTGCCAGGGAAGTGCTTATTCCACTGAGCCATCACCCCAGCCCCTTCATTTTTATTTTGGACAATTTTTATTATTATATTCATTTAAGTTTGTAAATAATTTATTTACAATGTGCAATCTGTCATTAATCTCACACAATGTATTCATTTCAAAAATATTTCTCTAAAAATAACTGTATCTCATATCTTTCACATTTCAGTATTTGTCTATAATTCTTAATATGATATATAATTATTGATTCTCAATAAAGTTAATAAAAACACAAAAGAATAAAGGAAATAAAAAAATTTTTATAAAAGAAACATTAGAAACTCCACAGAATTTCACTAAACAAAATGATAGGAATTCAACAATGGTTGTTACATTGCATATTGTTGTTCTCAAATTAGTTGTTCAGATTACTAGATAAAAGCCTGTAGGATTGGTCAAAAATGATTTAAAAAATAAAATAAAATAAAAAGTCGAGAGAAAAAAATTTAAGCGTTCACTATTCCTTCCTTTGAGATTAGTTATGAACACTGCATTCAGCATAGCGGGGCTTCCAAGTGAGCTCAGAGAAGCGCCGTATGCCAGGGGCTGCGCTAGGTGAACAAAGCTCCAGGCTCTCTCCAAAAGCCATCATTCGTCTTCCTAAGTGCGTCACCGGACAGCCTAATCAGCAAACATGGCAGATTAGATGGTTAGAAGGAGACTTCCTCTCTTACCTTCCACTGGAGAAGAGCAGGGGATGAGCTGAGCCAGACTGCTTGGCTAAATTTGTAAAAGCCAGGACCTAGCGCGTGATGTCCGTGACATCTGATGGTGCTCGCGGGTCCAGAAGGGAGGACGATGGCCCTGGAGAGACCCCCGGGGATGCTGGGCCTCTGGTGCGCCCCCAGCCAGGAGCCAGGGAGGCAGTAAATTGCTTAGCTATCTGGGGCCTCTCCTTGTGAGCTCCAGCTCCCAGAAGAATGCCGCTTCTTGATTGCTGGTCCCTCCCTCACTACCATATAATTAGTCCAAACTAAAACTGTCTCTCCACTTGGGACGCCTGACGCACTGGGCTTCTGGCATATGCTTGCCAAAGTGAAGCCCAGTACACAGTTCTTTAGCACCATTCTCGGTGCCTGAGGCATGTCCTGAGGAATCCGAAGCTCCCTGATCAAAGTCGTTTGAGCCTCCCATCTCAGAGAGAATATAGACGCCGACTGTCACAGGAGGGCACATCATGGATCCCCGATTTTAATTAACCTGGAGAATGGCAATTTCACTTCATGCTTTGCCTGTTTTCCACAGACCCTAGCATACTGTTATGTTATGAATAATGCCTCCGTGAATACACACCGACTACTTCGCCTTTTCTATAGCATCATTGCGTCATGCTCGTTGAGCACAGATGCTTACATAGGTCTTTGCAAATTAACTTCATTCGTTTAAAAATTTAGTTTGATGATTGTATAAAAATGTGTGGCTTCTACTATATGCCCATCATTAAAATAACTGCAATGGCTCAGTCTTATCTTACATTCACTGTCTCCTACGCACGGCCATTGGAAGAGGACTGGACCTTGGGCCACCACGTTTGACTTACCATTAGGAGTCAGGGCCTGGTTGGGGCGGTGGACCACTGGGCCTCACCTGGAAGTGTGTGCCTCACCCCATGCCCCTCCTCCCTGGCCACCATGATGAGCAGATTTCCACCACCCCATGCCCTTCTTCCAGTGTTTAAACCTGTCAACATGAACTAAAACTTCTGTACTGAGCCCTAAATAAACCTCTCTTCCTTTAAGTTGCTAATACCAGGTATATTGTCCTAGCTACAAGCAAAGTG
>NW_004524815.1:2093841-2097392 GCF_000260255.1 Octodon degus | reverse complement strand
ACAAGTGCAGAAAGTCTATCCACACATTAAGTACTAAAGACTCCAGCTAAGGCTCTGCATCCTGATATCCGGCATGAGTCCAGATGAAAGCCTAGAGCTCATAACAGTGCCTCCCACCAGTCCAACTGGAAGCCTTGAGCCCATGGCAAAGTCTAATGCAGGCCTGCTTCACGGATCTGTGCTGGAAAAGCCCAAAGGTCAGTGGTGGAAGCTAGGAAGTTCATGCCAGTGGGATGAAGGATCTGTGCCAGCAGGCTGAGGGGTCTGAACTGGAGCTAGGAAGCAACACTCGAGGCAAGCACCAGAGCTTCCCCAGAAGTACCACAGCCATCCTCAGCAACAGTGAGGTCCCGAGCTCCTCCAGCGATGAGGAAAGCCAAGTTCCCATCAGAAAAACCAATGTGATAGGCTTCATGAGGATCAGCTGCGCATCATCTTCTACTCTGGAGCCAGGAAGCAATGCCAAGGTGAGGCCCAAAGCTCCTTCAAAGTTCCTCAGGAAAGCCAGCATGGCAGGTCCTCCAGAAGAACAGCCCAAGAGAACCAGCAGCTCCCAACAAACGGCTCCAACAGCTTCTCCAGTCAGCATCCCTAACAGTGTTTCAGCAGCTTGTCCTGTTTGGCCTTTATGCTGCTGGCAACAGCCCTCAGGTGGGCCTCCTGCACCCAGAACCACACTAGTTTAGTTCAGCTGGGTGCAATAAGTCACCCACCAGTTAGAAACCCACTACATCTATTACCTTCGATCAAAGGAAAGTCTATCAGGTTCTACAAAGAGGAGCCAAAGCCATCTGCCAGTGAACCCCTCGTCACTTCCGGCCTCCTCCTGATCTCACTCCGGCAACCCTTTCTTTCCATTTCTCTTTTCACCAGACTTCGTACCCCCACCAGACCTCTGAAGCTCACCCTCCTGGGAATCCCCTTTCCCTTTCTCCTTATCTAAGCAGCTTGTGGCATCCCTTCCCCCACCCCATTACAGTTTCCTCCAGGAAGATTGGCCTGCCCTAGCTATGGTCAGGGTGAAGCGTGCCTTTGGGAAGGTTCCTTTTGAAATGCAATGCACCCTTTAATCCATTCAATCATGGCAGGTACAGTTTTACTCCTGTGTGCGTGCGTGTGCTGCCTGCGCTCGCTTCCCCTGGCAGTGGGGGCCTCAGCCAAGTCCCCTCTGCCTTTCTGCCTGTGCATCACTGTGTGTGCAGTAAAAGGGTGGCTTGAGGTTTCCTATCTGGGCACTGTTGATGCTTTTAGCTTTAACTGTTTATTAGCTCCTGTTTGCTGTACGTGAGGATTACCATCTTCAGGGGCGGTTGGTCCAAATACGTCCCACATCTTTACTCTTTTTAATCTTCTTCCCTCCCCCCATCTTCTGATCCCTTTCCTTTTTTCAAAAGAGCTTACCTTCCTATTTCTTGTTATCTATCTTTTATTTTTACTCTTTAATTGTATTTTGTGTTTCTTATGTAAGAGAACCCATGAAATATGTCAGCTTGTTTGTCTGATTCACTTCCCTTAACATTATAGTCTCAAAGTGCACCCACTTTCCTACAAATAACTACAGTCTGTCCTTCCTCATGGCTGAGTAGTACTCCATTGTGTGAAAAATACTTCATAATCTTTGTCCATTTGTCTGCTGGTGGGCAGGCAGGCCACTTGCAAGATTTAGCTGTTATGGATTGTGCTGCCATAGATGTGGAGGTGCATGGGTCACTATAATAGGATGTTGACATTTAGGCCAGGATGATTATTTGTTTCAGGACAGGGGTCTTGTTCACTATGGGATATTTCACAGCATCCTAGACTACAGTAGCATCATCCAATTAGAATAATCAACAAGATCTCCCGATATTATCATAAGTTTCATTGGGAGTCCAGTCAAGCCCCGTTGAGAAGCACTAGACTAGACAGAAAGAGTGTGTTCAAAACGATTTGTCCAATGATTAAATAAGTGATGTAAGGCTCAAGCCTGAAACCTGATAAGAATGAATCTCTCAGCTTAAGATAAAGATGAGGGAAAGTGCGTAGTAGGAGAGAAGCCATCAGCAGACCACAGCCTCTGTGGGACCTGACAGAGATACCCAGAAAACAACTACTTCATGAGGAGAAAGAGAGAAAGAGATCTGGGAATCGAGACAGAGATAATGGAACTCTAAAAGCCATGGAGAAATAGCAGACAACAGAAAAAAAAGGACAAAGCCATGTAGACCACCAACTCCAGCTGCAGTGTGGACACGAGGACCTGACACCGCAGCACAAGCGGAGGGCTGGCTCCAGTGACAAGCAACAGACAGGCAGCCCTGGCCCCAGGAGACACCCATGGTTATTGGAAGCTGCAAATCCAGGGGCAGAGAAGGGTTCACCTTTAAAAAGACTCTTTCCACATGGCAGGCTAGCACTGGAGAATAAACTCTCTGCAGAGCCCACTGGGTGTAGGAGGGGTACAATCAACAGCCACTTTGAGAAGGGGATATGGATTAACAGCGAGCTACTTGGGGAATCAGAGGCCACAGAACAACCACAATTCAGGGCCTCTGGGTCACCTTTTGTGGTGACTGGGAGAGACAGCCTCAAGATAATGTTGTAGAGAAGAGGAATGGCAGTCACAGACACACACACACACACACAAACACACACACACACACACACACACACACACACACACACCAGAAGTTTAAGCAGCAGTGAATGCAGCTACGGAGGAGAACAGAACCCCACCCTCCTGGTGAGAAGCAAGACATGTGTGGCTTTCTGAGAAGGACGGATCTGAAAGTGGTGGGATTGCAACCAACAGATTTCTTGGCTCCCCTCACTGCCCACTGTTAGCACAGAATTCAGCGGTGTGTTTTCCCTCTCCACTCAACAAGATCAAGGATTTGCTTGTACTTGGGCATTTGCCAGGCCTGGGGATACACAGACAGAAGGGCTTCTGGAGCAGGAGGAGCACACCTCACACTCAGGGAGCCAAGGACCTTGTGGACAAAGCGACTCAGAGACGGCAGTGGCTCAGGCCCATAGGAAGACGCAAATAAATACAATAAAAGCCTCTGGATCAATGCAAGCTTGAGATGGAAAACACGCAGTTGACTGACAGCTTCCACCAGGAAAGAATGGCAGGGATTCGGAGCTCACCCAGCAAAAAGTGGTTCTGCAAACGCAGCACACCCCAGGCGTGCCCTCTGCATATCTGGCGGAGCCAACACTATAGACACTGGAGAGGTGCCACCCATCCCAGAGTCCTGAAACGGGGGTGTTTTGAATTTACTTCTCTCTTTCTTTGTTCTTTAATGGGTTTTTTCAGGGGTTGGTTCATGCTTCTTTTATTTCTTTTTTATTATTTTTGCTTGTTTATTTACTTTTTGATACTGTTATAAATCCTGTTTACTTTTTAATTCTTTTAATTTGATGCTAACTCACTTTTTTCCTCCTCTTTATTTCACGCTTCCCTCTCTTTCTTTTCCAAATTTTATTTCTCCCACTTTCCCTCTCTTCAGTACCACATTTTTATTATTAATATAATCCTTCATTAATTTTTGGCCTTTTGTTTATGTTCT
>NW_004524815.1:2091189-2092393 GCF_000260255.1 Octodon degus | reverse complement strand
TTCTTCTTCTTCTTCTTCTTTTTTTTTTTTTTTTTGGTGGAACCGGGGATTGAACTGAGGCCCTTGCACTTGCCAGGGAAGCGCTTATTCCACTGAGCCATCTCCCCGGCCCCCAAACACTAGGTCCTGACCCAGCCTGTGCTATACAGATCCCTCTCTTTTTTTCCCAGAATTGGGAATTGAACTCAGGCCATTGCACTTGCCAGGCAAGCTCTTATTCTACTGAGCTATCTGCCTGGCCCCTGGATTGTTTCCAAGATTTAGCTGTGACACATTGTGCCGCTATAAACATCTCGTTTATTCTTGTGTCTATATTATTATTGCTTATTTATTTTCTATTGTTAATGGTGGTTTAGTTGTTTTTAATCAACTTTTACTATACACTGGGGATCCCTGTTGGCCCAGCAAAGGCATGATCTGTCTCTGTGTCATTAGACGGATCTAGAGACAATCGTGTTGAACAAAGTAAGCCAGGCTGATGAAGAGAAATTGTTCATATTTTTGTTAATAGTTATGATCTAAGGAAGGTAAGAAGAGAGGAGGAGAGACTATTATCAGACAAGGGAAGAAAACAAGACAGAAGGGCAGCAGTGCGCCCAAGCTATTTGGCCCTTGTGCACAATTGCAAGGCCTGCTGTGGCTTCAGTGGTCTCCCCCTTCTCCCCGACACTTTGCCTGCTCCTAGGTTACAAGCATCACTTGGGTCACAGCTGACCACTGACCACAAGTGGGCTGCCGGGGGGCCCTCCCTGAACGCCTGACTTGAGGAGCCCTGCAGACCCCCACTGTCACAGCTGTCACTCTCTCCCAGGAGCCCCCTTAGATGTGCTCACCTATTCCTTAGTACTCGCCCCCTGCAGCCCCACTAGTAAGTATTCATATTCTTCTTTGTTGCTTATTGTTTCTCTGCCTCCTTCCAAGAATACAAGCTCTATGAGACAAAAAAAAGAAAGAAAGCACTCCATCTTCTGCATTTATATTCCAAATCTTGAAATAAGATGTCTTTACAGCAAGGATTCCCTAAATATTTGCAAGATATTGAACGAGACTGTATTGCTAGACTCAGACATGAGACAGATTGGACACAGCTAACAGTTAATAGCGACAATGAGGAGAGAGTATTTCATGCCAAATCCATGAGAGCTAAAAGAGAAGAGAAAGAAACCAAAACCACAAGTACAAGCATGAATAAACTAAGGTTGGC
>NW_004524815.1:2068615-2089629 GCF_000260255.1 Octodon degus | reverse complement strand
TTTACCTTGGTCTTAACCATCCAGCAGAAAAGTATAAAAACGAAATATAAGAAGTAAAGCCATGCTGTTATGTTGAGCTGTAGAGGACTCAGGTCAACAATTTCTGACATTGCCAGTCAAGCGGAAGACCCAATGCTATTATGGGCTACTGGACTCTTTTAGAATATTTTGCTGAGTTTACACACATATAATATTCAAATAATGGAACTAACAAAAAAAAGGGGGTATACAGATGAATGCCCATTTTTTATCTGTGTATTCAAAGTGGTTAGGATGGACATGTAGTTACATTCTCTTAATGAATAGAGGGATTTGTTCTAATGGTGTTTGTTAATAGAATATCATGTCCGCATCTTGTACAGCAATTAACCACTAGGAAGAATGTATGAAATGTGTTGATTATCAAAACTGTCCTACCAATTTGATTTGAAACTGTCTCATTGCTATTTGTTTATCAATAAAATTATGGGAAAAAAAGAATAAGTTTTAAGGATCAGGAAGAAAGAGTTTTCTCAATCAAGAAACTCAATCAAGAAACAGAAATAAACAAATCAATAGGTTAAGGAAAATGAAGTCAAAGGTCAGACACACAGATTATAGAAAATCCTTCCCAAGCATTTGATTTTTAGACGTTTGTGTCACCATGGTGCTAGAAGACCCCAGAGTCCGTGTTCACCATCACCTTCTCTCACAGAGGAGGAAGCCATGAGGAGCTTCCCACGGACACGAGGTCACAGCCCGGCTGTCATGGACCCCCGGCCTCCACCGCCCCAGCTGCCCGGGGTCAAAGGCCCCAGGGCCCCCGCAAGCTCCAGATGGACAGGAGGCCTTCAGCAGTGCTTGCGAGGAGTCTGTCTGGAGCGAGATACTGGGGTGCCCTGTTGGTCCAGCAAAGGCAAGAGGACACCTCCTAGACTCCCCAGGGAGCTACTGCTTTCGGTGACCACGCAGCAGACACCAGAGCCCCTTGGGCCCTGATGAAAGACTCTAGATTCCTTTCCAAGTTTGTTCTCCAGGTGGGTTTAGTGCAAGGCAAACCACTGGGAAAATCCTGCTCTTTGGGACCCATTAATTTTAAAGAGATTTCATAAAGAATACTATATCAGGTGAGGCTGGACTCTGAGCCCACGCGAAAGGTTCTATCCTCACGCTGAGTAGGACGCAAGTCCTCTCAGACGGTGCTCGAGTCATTCCATGGCGTCGCTGTCCTGAGGATGTGCCGCCTGTCTCCTCGCCGTCAGCGGCTTCCAAGAAGTCTTCCTCCTGAGGGCCAGAGCACCGAGGCCTCCCTGGTTTTCCGGGTATCTGAAGGTAACTGCGCCGCCGCTGTGTGCACAGGCGGCGCTCACAGCTGGGAGCCCGAGGCCCTGCCTGCCTGTAGCAGAAGGTGGCTGTGTGTGGGGGTGGCGGAGGGCTCAGCTTCTCGGCAGGAAAGTCTGGGTGCTCCTTAGGGAGCTCCTTGGGTGACCAAGGGAATCAAGTCACTATCAAGTGGGGAGGGAGACTTTGTTTCTTTGATTGATTCGATTTTGATTTTCTTTAGAAGAATAAAAAGCAAAAACACAAAGCTCTACAATGCTTAGTGTTTTGAGGAGAACAGTCATAAAGATCAATTGTGGATCCCACAGAACAGACATATTCATTTAGAAAGCAGGCCTTCCTATCCGCCTTCACAGAAAAAGGAGCTCTGAGAAAGCGATTAGCCATCCAGCATCACCTGCCTGTAAGATAAATCCAGGGTGAAGTTCCCGTCCGCTGTCCTTTCCACCGTGCCACCCACCGCTTCCCCAACGCCAGTGATGACAAGGCCTCCTGGGAAGGCCTAGAAGACCGCCTCTCCTCAGCCACAGCCCACTGTCCTATCAGTATAAAAACAAAGCAGGCAGACGTGACTGTGTGTCTGCTATTAACTCGGTCTTGGGCATTGCTCCGTTATATGCTTAAGATTAAAAGATGCAATTGCCAACTTCAGCTTTATTTTTAAAAAAGAAAGCAGAGCAGTAAAAAATTTCAATATCTTCTGATGAACAATTCGTAACTCCATTCCTTAAAATAGAAATTCTACTTTGAGTCCTTAGAAATGAATTTGAAAACCATGCACACTTGACCCGAAGGAGGCAGAATACATATTAACCGAAGCATGCTGAGGTCCTGATGGGAAGCTCCCTGCTGAATTTCGCATCAGACTCTTTCACTGTCAAATACGTTATTCTCCCATGAAAACCACTGCTTAGGATTTAAATGACAATGCTTGAAATAAGTGAGTTTCATCATATGCTCACATGTGCATGAAAATAACATTGCGAGAAAAATCAGAGGGTCCTAATTTCATCCTGGATTCACATCTATCGGATGTGTGAAGAAGGAGCAGGATGGGCTTATGAGAGAGCTCAGTGGTCTAAGCGCCTGCCTAGTAAGCACAAGGACCCGGGTTTGATTCCCGGTATCACAGTGCCAGCCCCGGAACCCTGGTGTACTGTGCCAGTCCCCAAACCAGGCATGGTGGGGCATGCCTGTAATCCCAGGGCTGGGGAGGCTGAGGCAGGAGGATCACTATGATGCACTACGCAAGCTGCAGAGTGAGACCCTGTACCAAATGAATAACTAAATAAAAGAATTTTTAAAAATTAAAGAAGGAGCATGATGGAGCTGGGGTGTACAGAGGAACAAGGGTCTACGACAGAAGGAGCAGCTGATGCAAAGCCCCCAGAGTAAGAGGCTGTGGCAAGGAGCCAAAGGCACCCAGCAGAGCTGGGGCAGGGGCCGGGAAGGAAGGTGAGGAAGCAGATGTTCCCCATGTCTGGTGGTGCACCTGAGATGCCTCGCCGGTCACCCACAGTTAGTCTGCAGAGTAACCCTGGTGCGCCCTTTCCAAACAATAATCAAAGATTGGTGATTGGTGGAGGTTAATAATCTTGTCCATGATGCAGAGATCAAAGCTGTCTTAAAACTGCCAATATAATGAACAAGGACATTGCACAGCAGATATTACCATTAAGAGAAATAATTTGTTGCAGGAATAATTTGAAGGAGTTCATAAATCACTCTGCAAAGAGGCTGTATGGCAGCAGACCGAGCTTGGGCGTTTGGTTTGTGATGCATTCTTTCTGCCTGGCTCTCGCCCTCTCTGGACTAAGTGGCTCAGCTGCAAAGCAAATGAAAAAGGAGACCACCGACAACCAGTAGTGGTGCCACTGTCCCCTAACTAGTGTGTGGGATCAGGCCTCAGGTAAGCCGAGAACTACCACATGCCCCTGGAGAAGGGTTTCTTTCCAAAATATTGGGTTTTGCCCATAGGTTGTGGAGAGATACTACTAGGCTTCCTTACATTCCCTTATAATGCCAGCATGTAGATATTCAAATGTGTATTTACATATTTTATCAATAGGCATATACTTGACCTATATCCCTGGGCTTTTCTATAATCCCATCACTTTCTCACATTTTCATGAGTGTTTCTCTTTTAAAATACAGTGTCCAAGAACTGAACCTCTGCCTATATTACCCACTGCGACGCCCCTTCTCAGCCACGGAGGGAGGCCTGCGCAGAGCATTTCCCAGCACCATCCAGTTTATTGCTTCGGCATGCTGACCGGTAGTTTCTTTGCGATGCTTCCCACCATGCACTGATCAGCTTCTGTCTCACCCACATTCGCCTTTATCTGCACGTAGCATGTGAGTATAAGCGAGTAACCGTTGGACACAGAAGACCTCAACGCCATGCCTGGCGAAAGTAATTGTAGCACCATGGGGGAGTGGAGGAGGCCAGTGAGCACGGGTTGGCCTTGCAAGGATAGTACGTGTGACTGCCAGGTCAGTTTAGTTCAAATAACCCAAGGCATGGTGAGACGTGGGAGTGGAGAAGGCTGACGTCCTGGGCCTTGTTCGTAACGCTGGTAAGTATTTGTCAGCAGAGTCGAGGGCCCTGAGCACCTGCTCCTCAAGGAAGCCAAGCGGTCACCCAGAAACCGGACATGATCTGTGAAGAGTGAGGACAGCAGGGCTGGGAAGAGCCTTGAGACCGTCTTGGGGAAGAGGAGTGGGGCCCTGGGAACGGTGAGTCCAGATGACGGGTCCAGGGGCTGCGGGGTGCGAGGGAAGCGAAGCCTCAGTCTTCCACATCACACCCTAGCAGAAAATGCAGATTTGGAATGGAACGCTCGTTTGTACCAGGCTGTGTAGGTGCGAGATGAACAGCGCGCCCAGATCACATTGCTCAAGGAGTGTCAGGGGCAATGAACCTCTCACCCCCGAACCGGGGCAATGCGGTGCAGTGGTCAGCGCTCCCCCTCTGCTGAGCCCAGACTGCTTTACCTAAGTGAATACATGAATGGAATTAAGTAATGGAACCAATTTGCTCTATTACGAATAAATACAATTTTAAATGGCATCTGTATATAATGTTTTGCAGTTTAATTTTTCATGAGCTTTCCCAATCTTCTTAAGTCTTTTTCTGCAAGGTCCTCCTTAGATGGTCTCACAGGCCACTACCTGCAGAGCTCCCAACCTGTGCTATGGCCACATAGGTAGGTGCCACTTTGTCACTGCACTGCGATGAATATCCTGTTGCTAAGTTTACACATATAAGCACTTTCTGAGAATAAATTCCTGAAAGCAACATTGCTGAATCAAAGTACATGCATGTCTTCACATTACCCATTATCAATTGCACCCCACAAATTTTATAGTAATTTATACTTCCACTTGGATACTTGAGGATGTATCTGTCCTTGCAAATTTATACCAAAAGTTATCTCTGATCCAAAATTTGGGAAACAAAAATTAATATTGTCTGTTGGTTGAATAAATATTTGACTACCAAAGAAATTAGATTTTATGTATTTGTTTCCTTTTACATACTTCTCTTTTGAAAATTTATTATTTGTTTTTCTGATGATAGCCTTATTTTTTTTTGCCAACTGTAAATGTTCACTTACTATTCTGTTCATTGTGTTTCTTTACCTACAGAAGTTTTATATTTTTACCAATATTTTCATAGACTTTATGTTTTGATCATTTGCTTATAAAGGTTTCTGTATCTTGAGACACGAACAATTTCTGTCTATTGTATTCAGTTTTGCTGCACTTCTTTAAATGTTTGGGCTGTAGGTCATTCAGAGATAAACTGCAGCAGCAGCAGGAGGGAACTGACTTCGCCGTGACTGTTGCATTGTCTTAATGTGGCAGCAAAGAGACTTTTCCTAATTGATTTTAAATAGTGATGACAGATCTTGCGTATTGAAGGCGCGCCGGTGCCAGAGCTACTTGGGGTCCTTTCAGAGTAACTCAGGTAAGACTCAGCGCCGCATGAAGAGGGAGGCAGCTGTGTTAGCTGCTCTGTTTTGCAGATGATAGGTCAGATGAATACGACAGATAGGGGGACATCATAACTGATTGAGAGAGTGCAGCTCCAAGCTGCCTGCCCTGAAATCCGCACTCCTGCGTACACTCATGTGACACCGGGCACAATGTTTAATCTCTCTGTGCCTCAGTTTCGACCTACATAATACCAACATAAGAGCACTTCCAGAGAGGGTCGTTACGAAATGAGTTCTGAAGTGTACCATGCACAGAACAACATACCGCACAGAGGCCCAGCGGAACAATTGGCTGTCATTGTGATCCCCTCTGTCCTACTGGGCCGGGTTCCAGGTGCTGTACTAATTGCATTTGGATAATGACGCAATGTATTCTGTAACCTACAATTCCTTGTATGTATTTTTTACCTCTCGTAAATGTGTTGCTCTGTTGTGGCCCTCTCTTCTTAACATTCTTTTGTCTTTTTTCTTGTTTGTTCCCTTGTTCTTTGGAGAGAAGAACATTTTCTAACTGGTATAATGTTTTGAAAAAGACGAAGAAGAAATAAATAAAATTAGGCTCCAAAGCCTAAAGTACACATCGTCCTTTCCTTTTGCCTTAGCTTAAGTCACACAATGGGACATTTATTCACCAACTTTTCAGTATGTTGCCAAGGTATCTGCTTGGATTTTACATGAAAAGAAATGAAAGCCTTCTTTCACACATCATGCATTAATCTCAGGCTGGCAAAGTATAAAATGGCAAGTAAACGAATGCCAAATACAAACTCCAACTTTGAATCATTTCCTCCTTTCTTACTTCTCCCTAAGCCTTGATTCTGCTGCCACAACAATGCTAAATACTTAGATCGTCAAGATTTTCTCAACCATTCAATGATCAGTTTTCATTAAATGTACTCGTGTCTACAATAGCATCCTATTATAAATTGGCATATGTAATTAGAATTGCACAGCCACAGAAGGGCACACACGCGGCGTAAGCAGGCTTCGGAGGCTGCAGCCGACCTGCGGCCGCGCGGCACAGCGTGCAGGGGGATCTTGTGCACCGCAGCGCCAGGTGTCTCGTGTCGGGTGAGCCCCACTCTGAGCCCAGAGCGCGGGGAACAGAAAGGGAACAGTGATCAGAGACCGCGACTGCACTCCAAGGGGACTGATCCACACAATGAGTATCTTCCTGCTCCTAATTTCTTAGTTAGTTCTGTTGGTCTTTTTTTTTTTTTTTTTAATCCAACAATCCAATCTTTTTGCCTTTTTCTGTCCCCATGCCTTGATTAGATCCTAAAACAGCACTCTCATGGAATATAAACCTTCTTTCAACTTATTTTCCTCAATGAAATATTTACTTTTCTGAGCTTACTTCAAGCTGTGCTGTCTTGGAGATCCCTTTCGCTTTCCTTCCCACCAGCAGTTTCTTCTCTCTATTTGCTTTTAATAAATCTATTTGAAATGAATCCATGGGGTTTTATAATATGTATGACGATTTAGAAGTATCTCTCAGCAGATATTTCCCAAATTAGTCACATCAAAATGAAATACGTCTTGCATCCTTTTTTACATAGGTTTAGGGCGTTCACACGTTCTCCTTTCTCTTACCTACTTCTGTCAGTTTCACAAGAACATAAATGGTGACTGTGAAAATGCACGGCTATTTTTCTTTTTGCAATTTATGTTGTATATGTTTTTAAGAATTATTCTTGTCAATTCCTTTCTGCTTTTCAGGGTATTTGCATTAATGGTTTAATGCCCAGTATGGATGATACATATACTAATGTGTAGTACATACACAGTATATATAACATAGTGTACGTGTACACGCTCCCTGATTATCCAAAGCCTACTATTCTCCATTGCAACTTCCCAGTCCGCAGTTACGAGCTCTAACCACCCAATGCCCCAGGCCCCAATGGGGAGCAGTGTGTTTTGATTGTATTTTGTACGCTACACTTCCCAAGCCCTTGTAAATCTGAGAAATCCTGTGTGCTACCATTAAATATAAATCAGTAGGGCCTGGTGGAGATGTCCCTCGCAATGCTTTTTTTTGTTAAAATTCATGAGATATCATTATCTTATGCCTTGAACTTTCTCATGTGACATAAAGCCCCAGTTTACCCTGACAGTGCTTAATTTCCCGGAATTATTTCATCCCATATATATAATACTCTTCATTGGTCTCGTCCTTACTTCACCTTTCTAACTTCCTTCCTGTCTTTTTCATTAAGCAACGAACGAGGGAAGTGACGTTTCCCAGAGCAGCAAGAGCCCCTCTGCAGAGTGAAGCTGGAGCCGGGCACAGCTCACCACACGCCTCGTGGCCTCACACAAACCCGGAAGTGCAGGAAAGCAACCTGCAGCGATAGAGCAGTGACTCGGTCGGGCTCACAGTCTAATGGGAGAAGCGGAGGACACTCATAGGCTCCCGGAACAGCTCCCTCCAGCCTGGCAGTCATTGCACTGATGTATTTATTGAGAAAGAACAAAAGCAGAAATAGAACGGATACTGCCTTTAAACACCAGCAATGTACTAGTTGGATCGAAAGTGCTAGAACAGCACCCACAGGTCCCCTCCCCAGGGTCCCGCAGATGAGCCTCCTGCTTGCTCGTGACGGTGCCCCGGGTTCCACCCGCCAGCCCCTCCATCCCGAGCTCGCTCCCAAGCATTGTGGTTGAAACTGGACTCCAAGCGGGTCACTACAGACTCCTTTTAAATCCGCGCCGTTCCTGAGCACGCGCTGCTCGGCGCGAAGCCTCAGCGTCTCTCTCCTCCCCTGCTCCCCAGCAGGCATGCTGGCCTGGCGCCCCGGGCTCAACCAGTCGGGCCCCACGGAGTTCGTGTTCCGCGTGCTCACGGCCGCGCCCGAGCTGCAGGTGCTGCTGTTCCTGCTGTTCCTCCTGCTCTACCTCCTGATCCTGTGCGGCAACGCGGCCATCATCTGGGCGGTGAGCACGCACAGCGCCCTGCACAGCCCCATGTACTTCCTCCTGGGCAGCCTGTCCTCGCTGGAGATCTGCTACACCTCGGTGGTGGTGCCGCCGATGCTGTCCAACATCTTCGGGGCCCAGAAGCCCGTTCCCGTGGCTGGCTGCGGGGCCCAGATGTTCTTCTTCCTCACCCTAGGCGGGACTGACTGCTTCCTCCTGGCCGTCATGGCCTACGACCGCTACGTGGCCATCTGCCACCCTCTGCACTACGTCCTGATCGTGACCCGCAAGCTGTGCGTGCAGATGGTGGTGGGCTCCGTGGGCCTCGCCGTCTCCCTGTGCCTGCCGCTCACCGCCCTGGTCTTCTCCCTGCCCTTTTGTGGGCGCCGCAGGGAGATCAACCACTTCCTCTGCGACGTGCCCCCCGTCTTGAGGCTGGCCTGTGCGGACACCCGCGTGCACCAGGCCGTGCTCTACGTCGTGGGCATCCTGGTGCTGACCGTGCCCTTTCTGCTCATCTGCGTCTCCTACGGGTTCATCGCGGTCGCCATCCTGCGCATCCGCTCGGCCGAGGGCCGCCGGCGCGCCTTCTCCACGTGCTCCTCGCACCTCACGGTGGTCCTGCTGCAGTACGGCTGCTGCAGCCTGGTCTACCTGCGGCCGCGCTCCAGCACCTCGGAGGACCAGGACCGCCACCTCGCCCTGGTCTACACGTTCGCCACCCCCTTGCTCAACCCGTTGATTTACACGCTGCGGAACAAGGAGGTCAAAGGTGCCCTGCGAGGGGCCGTCCACACCGGGGCCGCGAGGCCCGCTGAAGGCCCAGGGAGCGTGCTGGGCGGCGCCCCACAGGTCAGCTTGCAGCGTAGGCAGCTCCGAGCTGCCCGGGGCTCTTCCCTACGCTCCGCCTGGTACCACTTTTGTCCTGTGGGAGCCTGGGGCCGCAGGCTGCGTTTGTTTTCTTAACGTCCTTTGAGTTGGATTAGAGACTGGAAGAGAGCTCCGTGCCCAGCTGCAGGCTCCTGAGCGGTGCTCGCGGGTCCCCGGCTTGGCCAGGGCCTTGCTCAGCCGGAAACCCAGGCTGCGGCGCGGAAAGGTGAACCAGAGTGGGACCGCAGGGAGCTCGAGTCCCGGATGGTCACTTTACCCTTGAGCCTCCATCCTCCCCATCCCCCCACCCCCACCCCCACCCCCGCGCTGCACTGGCTGAGTGCCTACAGTGCAAGGCAGGCTACTTCCTGCGCGGCCTTTCTCCTTCCCTTCAGTCCCCCTGATCGCCCTCGTTTCCTGCATCCCCGCCCCCTGCGAGGAAGAAGACAGGCCTTGAGGGGCTGCGCAAGTTCTACGTCCCTGCGGACCCACGCATCTTGCGTGCGCCCCGCAGCGCAGCATGTGGTGTCACACCATCACATGCTGTCCCGCAGGCGCCCAGCAGGGGGCGCAGCCGCTCCTTCCACCAGCACGTGTGCCCAGGCTCCTGATAAAACTCAGCAGATGGCAGGAGAAATAACTCGGAGGACTAACCGCCTGCTTGGGCAAGTGCAGGGATCAGGGCTTGATCTCCTGCACCACAGGATGTGCGGGCCCTGCCCCCGGGCGCGCTGCGCTGGCCACTGAGACCCGATGTGGTGGCACATGCCTGTAATCCCAGCACTGGGAAGGCTGAGACAGGAGGATCACTATGAATCCGAGCTGTGTAGTGAGACCATGTACCAAATACATTTTTAACATAATAATTAATTAATTAATTTTAAAAACTCAGCAGAACCCACTTCCTTCTGCGGTGGTCACAGCAGCCCCTGCACCACCCCGCCTCAGGAGCTCTGGAGGAGCAGGGAAGCGTGCAGGGCTCCAGGCCCAGGGCAGCCCTACAACGCTGATTGTCGCTCACCGCACCCCAGGAGGTAATGGCTGGTAAGGCTGACCTAAGAAATGGGTACGACCTTTCTGATCACGGTATGATGGCGCATACTCAAGATCTTGGAAAACGTTCTGTCCCTTAGTTCTAGTCTTTATTTTTAAAATCCACTCGGAAAATTAACCTGGGTAAACAAAATAAAAATGTGAAGCTATTTCTTAAAACGAAAAGTGAAATCTAATAGCCAGCCCTATTGGACACAGGCTTAAACCACATTCCGAATATTTAATCATTAAATACAATGCTTATCGTCATACCTGAAGTGGAAAAATAAAGATTCAAATGTATGCACAACAGGAGTTTGATTTTGTAAAAATACACTTGCGTAGTGACAAGTAGAAATACACTTGACTGCTGTTACCTACGATTGTAGGGTTCGGGAGAAGTCTCATTTTCTGAAAGAAAACTCTTCTTATAGTCGGAAGAATGAAGATTTGTAGAAGGAACAGGAGGCTGGGGTAGATCTAGTTTGCACCTAACTCAACCGTCACAAGTGGAATTTGCTCTCCTCTGTTGCTCTAGCACACTTTCTGCTGTGTTTTCTTATTTCCCTCCAAACTGCCTTTGATGCACTTCGTAGATTCTAAGCTGATTTCACGGGGGGATGGGATGCGGCACAGAGAGTTCCTGATTCTGGGGACAGCCACAGAGTTAACATACGAATGCTTCGCTGTCGATAAATGCTGGAGGAGAACTGAAGTCCCGGCAGCGACCGGCAGCCGGAACAGAGTCGCATCCGCCTACTGGGGCTCGGTTAGCTGCACGCATCACGAGGCGTTGCCTGAAATGTCCACAGAAGGCAGTTCTGTGGCTGTATTTTCATGCCTCCTCTCTCTCCTTATGAAACATCAAAAACCATGCCAAAACGCAACTCGGAACCCGCAAAGAGGAGGGGAAATGCTTGGGTCTTTCCATCTGAGTTCCTGGGTTTTCCCACGCGAACCCCAGGTAAACAGAATCCCTTCTTCTTATTCTTCCCTATTGTAAAAATTGTTTCAATTTCCAAGTAAAATCTGTCGGTCATGTGCAGTAGAATGTTTAGATACTTCTCAGCATTTTGGCATAGCTAGGGCAGCCTCTAGCGTGTCCCTTACCTGAGATACTTCTCTTTGGGCGTGCAGGGTCAACACTTAAAATCTGTGTTCTTAGCAATCTCCAAATATACACTCTCTTCCTGCTGGCTGCAGCAACTCTGCAGGGCAGTTTTGAACACATCCCTCCTTTCTAACTGAAATCTTGTGTCTTTTGACCGAGATTCCCCTGGTCCCCCACCTTCCAGCCTCTGGAGCCAGCAATTGGCTCTGTGCGCCCAGGACTGTGATGCGTTTGGTGGGAACTTGGGACACTTGGGGTTCAGTCCCTAGCTCCTTTCTCTTAATATAAGGTTCTCCAACTTTATCCTCTAAGTCATAAATGATAGTGTCTAAGTTAAATAGTACCTCACTGTGTAGGACATATGATAAAAATATACAGTGAGCGTTTAAAATTTATTACAACAAAAGACACTTTGCCAAAAACAACTCTCAAAATCCTCCCCTCCCTTTGAACCTAGCCCACTGTTCTTGGCACTTTCTGAGTGGCTCTAGGGTCCCTCTTTATGAGTACGTTGACCAGCTGCAATAAAAAAAAAAAGGCAGAGAGTGTTACTGCCGAGCACCATCCAACAGAAAGACAGCTCGCAGAACACGACGCTGCGTTCTCACCCTCCTTACGCACTGTCTCGGCACCGTGAAACTTCTGGTTCTTCCCCCAAGTCAAAATGACAGTGAAAAGTAAAGGTTTTTTAGTTCACTCAGGACACTGAGGCAGCCAGGACAGCACAGCTAAAGATGAGCAGGAAAGAGGACTCCAGAGCTGCTGCAGGAAGCAGGGAGAATGTTCGTTCAAGTGGATTCATACAGTGTATCTTTACTGTAACAATTGGTTTAAATTTGGAACGCTCATGATACATTGCAGTCCTGTCTCGCTCCCACAACGTGCTCTCTGTCTCTGCCCTCACACGGTGCATGCCGAGTTGATGCTGTATCTCGGCTCTCGTACCTAGGCCTCTGCAGGGAATGCGAGAGCTCTTCTGCAGTGTGAAAAATTCTTCCCTTCAGGGACTGTGGTTTAAGTATGTTTTGTGCATGTACAAATCTTCAGCATGACCCATTGATCTGTATGACAAATATCCACTAATAAAAATATAGAAACCAGAAAAGAAAAAGTATTCACTTTTATGTGAGAGCTGCACTGGGATTCCTGCATTCTGGGCTTAGGACACGGAGTGGCTTACGGCTACATCATGAGTCAGACGATAGGACAGAAACAAACAGCGCCGTTCCTCTGGAGAACATAGTGGCACCCTCGTGCATGGAGTCTCCAGGGAGCGCGCGGAGTGCAGGGCATGCAGAGCTACTTGGGGCTCACGCCACGCTGCCTCCTGATCTTCACCTCTGCTTCCAAAATGCCACTCATTTCAAAGCCCCAACCACGAACCTCCTTCCCCTATTCTTCTGGGCATGGGAACCGGGCTTTGGTATAAATTGCCTGAGAAGTTTTTGCCCAGGAAGTAAGCCTCATCTCTACTGTCATCAGCTTTTCGTGCTCCTGTCATTGTAATTGTATTAAAATACATTTTGTCAGGCTGTGTGATTGAGTGTGTCCCTGTACCAAACCACAAGCTTCCTTGAGGCCAGAATATACAGGAAGATGTCACCGGCATCGTGGGACAGTGGATTTCATGATCCTTTCCTTGCAACTTAATCGGCAGTGCCACATTAAGGCTCCATCATTACAGTGGGAGTAGCACTCTAGGAGGAAGTCTTCCATGGCATTTCTCAAAAAATTAAATTTTAAATCCAAAATCTGAGAAAAAGGAGCAAAGAAATCAAGGGGGGAAAGTTAATTAGAATTCTCATGCAAGACTTAAAGCATGAAAATCACCATCCAGGTGGCACTGGATAAGAGGAATCTGCTGATGGTGAGGAGATGACAAAGCCAGGGACACACAGGGCTCCCGCTCTTCGGGGTCCACGAGCAGAGGATGGGGGGGCAGCCCCGTAGAGCCAGTCGGTGTCACTTGGAGCTGCTTCTGCTTTGTGGCCTCGCCTGCCACTAACTGTGAACCATTATTGCAAGCAAATTAAATACTAGTGAGTTTTTGAACTAAGACACTTTTCACAAATTCTGCAAGTTACTTTCCAAGAAATAAGTTTGGGAAGCAAACACGCATTCCTTCCATTGGTGTGTGGTGTGTCCTTCTGTGTGATGCTGTTGACCTTCTGGGCGCTCTGAGTGCTCTATGATCTACAGAGCCTCTGGTGAAGCCCAGGCGACTCTCCCTGCACCTGGCTGCTCATGTTAGGGTCCTGTACTTGGTACACATGAACAGGCCTAATCATCTTCCTGCATGCACCTGGTGAAGTCCAGGCGACTCTCCCTGCACCTGGCTGCTCATGTTAGGGTCCTGCACTTGGTACCCAGGAACAGGCCTAATCATCTTCCTACATGCATCTGAGATGCCTCTGACAATCAGTAAGGAGGGAAAGAAGACTAGAGGCATTCTAAGAATAGCTTGTAATTTTCTCAATTACTGAAACTTCCCAGGAATTCTTACTACTCAGCCCCACATGTCGAGGGCCTAGGAAACCTTGAGAGATGGTTTTTATGCTTAGGTGCTGCCAGTTCAAGACAAGTGTGTGTAAATGAGACGGCGAGGGATGGAAATAATTGAATGAGGAAAGTTTTACACAAAAGCACATCCTAAGCAGACCATCCATGGTGACTGGAAGAGTCCAAAAGAACCCACACCACTGACGTTTCAGAGGGTGTCTTCTGTGATGACCGCATCCCTTGTCCTCTCTCTGTGAGTGACCACTGCTCTATGGATGAATGTCATCCTGGGTGCACCACAAAGCATCCTGGGTAACTTCCCAGCTCCAACTTCTGACCCCAAGCATGAAGTCACCCTATACTATGTAATTTGGGACTGACTAAGAAGTACTGGGGAGGAACTGGTGAGAGCAAATGCAAACATCTTACCCTAATGTTAAAAACCTGCCAGAATCAGGTCCTTGCTGTCTTTACAACTTTATTCTCCACCCTTTTGTATGAACTTTAGTCCTGGCCTTGCTAGCCTGTTTAATCCAGAGCCTGCCCTGGTCTCTCCAGCTGGCCTTGGTCTACACTCTTCCCCTGCTCAAAAGTCCCTCTGTGTCCCCCCACCTCATGAACTTCAGCTGTTTTAAGAGCATCACTCATCTATGAAACATCTACGTACTGCATAGGCTGTGGGTATGTCTCCCCTGGACTCCTGCAGGGCTTTTTCTACCGTACTCGGTACCTGACAGTGCTGCTCACACTAGTTACCTCCTGCCATTCATACCATTGACTCTAGCTTCTTCTTGTTCAAATCTTCCATTTGCCAGTCATCTGTGAACTTCTGAGGGACAGAACAAGAGCAAGCCCTCACGGTTGCCCAGAATGAGGTCCTAGAGAAGCCTGAGTGATGTTTCATTATTACTCATTAGACAAGCTTCTAGACAGATTTATCAGAGTGGGTGTAAAATGCAAATGATGGTTCAGAAGGAAGTTTTCGGAATTTCTAGTTAAATCTAAGTAATAGCTTAATGCTATAGATAAATGAGCAATTCTTTTTTTGATGTATTTAGTACAGGGTCTCACTGCCCAGTCTCCACAGCTCGGACTCATGGTGATCCTCCTGTTTTCAGCCTCCTCAGTGCTGGGATTACCGGCATGCACCACCACACCCAGTCTCATTCGCCAACTCAGGGCACCTTGGAGTGGGGCCTGCACTACATGTGGTGCTGGGGATCAAACCCGGGTCCCTGTGTTTGCCTAAGGAAGCACTCAGTCTGCTGAGCTATCTCGCTGGCCCTAAATGAACAATTCTAAAATATAAGCCATTACTCAAAATTTATTACAACTTTGAATTAAAATTCCAGTTAATTTCAAGCATACATGGAAGACACAGAAAGAGAGAAAAAAGATAGTAGTGACACTGGTATTTCTTCTCAAGTTTATATACTAAGTAATGTACTTTATAAAAATGATTGGTTTGTAGATGTCTCTTTAATGCTAGGAGAAGAAACACAACATGGATATCTTTCAAATTAACAGAAGGAATAAAAGAAAATTAAACTCCATCAACCCAGCAGTCATCAAGAGAAATCTAAACAATTATAATATAGACTATACAAAACTTAAACCCAATGTTAGTGACCCTAGACTTGTCAATTGCTTAAATTCCTTTGTTAAGAACAGAAAAGCTCCCCAGCCAGACCCCAGGCCCTGTGTGAGTGTGGGAACTTACACCTGACTGTCCTGCCCAAGACCTCTCCCAAGGTAGACCCCAGGCCCGGCATGTGTGTGGGACCATCCACGTGCTTACTGCACCCAAGACCCCACTCCAGCCAGACCCCAGGCCCTGTGCCAGGTCTCCTATGCAACCTTACAGAACTCCCTGCAGAGAGGCTAGGAGCCAGACCCACCCAGCTAATCCAGGAGCTGAACATCTTCCAGAATAGCACAGCAGGTTTATCTCTATGAGCTGCACCAGGAAAAAGCTAAGCACAGCAGCCAGACCCAAGCCAGGCACATCTGGACAAGTTCAAAGTTGGTAGATCCAGACCCAGTAAGTGGAGAAACTTTGCTGGGCCCAGATCTATGATAATGTCCTCTCTTTTTTACTCTTGATCTACAAAGGGAACAACAGATAACTGGGTGAATGAATCTGCCTGGAAGACCCCAAGTACATCAAGAAGAGGTGATTAGACAGAACTTAGGGGAACAAACTTAAATACAAATTCCTAATTTAATATCAGCTTAGCAGCACAGACATAATGTTTTCTCTTATTGTCTAAAATACAAACCCATTATTTACAAAGGTTTGTCAACTGCTAAATATCACTACCCATTATTAGATTTCCTAATTGTAGTTCTGTAAATACAAAACTAAACTGGCTTAACCATATAATCTCTTGGGTAAGAATTTTGGTAGCTGTTAAGGTTATAACTGCTCCAAAGCTCTGCACCAAAGTCAGAGGACAGTACTAAACAAAATAACAAAGAGAAGGACCAGAATTGCATGATGACAAAGCCAATCCTACACAGACTACTAAAAGATATTCTAGAGAGGGACAAAAATGACCAGAACTTCACGAATGAGAACAGAATTAATAAAGTCTGAAGTAAAGAAACAAGCGCAGAAAGGTATAGAGGAAATCAGATCAGAAATAACCTCTGAAATAAGAAATCTCTGAATTAATAGCACCTGAAGCAAAGAATCAACTGCAGAAACATAGAGGAAATCAAATCAGAAATAATCTCTGAGGTAAAAAAAAGAAAGGATAACTATAATAAAAGAATTAATAACTGCTTCTAAAGAAGACACTGATAAAAAAAATTAGAGGAGTATAGAAAAATGATGGAAGCCTTGAATGAGAAATATAGGAAAGAAATAGCATGAAGCTGACTCAAAGAGATATAGAGGAACTTAAACTCTCAATCACAAGCTTGGAAAACCATTTCAAGGAAGGCAAAGACTGAGTTTCAGATCTTGAAGAGAGATCTCTCACCAAAGTGGGCAAACAAACAAGAGAAAAAGTGATAAACAACAGTAGGTAAATAACATATCAATTGTAAGATAATACATCTCAATTACAACCATCAATGTAAATGGATTCAATTCACTAATTAAAAGAAATGCACTGGCACAGTGGATTAGGAAACACAATCCAACAATATGCTGTATACAGGAAACACAAATAACTCATAAAGAAATTCATAGGTTGAAAGTCAAAGGATGGAAAACAATACTACACACCCCAGCACATCAGAAAAAAGTAGGGGTAGCAATCCTGTTCTCAGAGAGTCTCAACTTCAAACAAGAATGATCAAATGAAATAAAAAAGGCCACTATATATTGGTTAGGGGAAAAATACAAGAGAAAGAGGTAACACTCATAAATATGTACACACCAAACAAGGT
This sequence comes from Octodon degus, assembly GCF_000260255.1. Taxonomy (NCBI): domain Eukaryota; kingdom Metazoa; phylum Chordata; class Mammalia; order Rodentia; family Octodontidae; genus Octodon; species Octodon degus. Next base: position 2,072,484 of record NW_004524815.1, on the reverse strand, counting down.
AGCACCAAACTATATAAGACAAACTTAATGGACATGAAAAATCTAATATCCAAAACTACAATCTTAACAGGCGACCTTAACACCCCCTTATCTCAAAAACATAGCTAAAGCACACAAAAAAATAGCAAAGAAGTAGCAGAACTAAACCAGAGCTTGGAACAAATGAACTTAGTAGACATATACAGAGTGTTCCAAAAAACCACACCAGAATATACATTGTTTTCAGGTGCACATGGGTCATTTTCTAAAATAGAGCACATGCTAGTCCACAGGTCATGATTAAGTATATCAAGAAAACAGAAATTATCCCTTGCATATTAACTGACCACAGTGCAATGAAACTGGAAATAAATGACAAAAGAAACCAGAAAAATGCCATAAATACATGGAAATTAAACAACACCCTCCTCATCAACCAATGGGTCACAGATGAAATTAAACAAGAAATTCAACGATATCTAAAATTCAATGAATATTCAAACACAACTTCTCAGAACTTATGGGATGTGATGAAAGCAGTTCTCAGAGGGAAATTCATAGCTGCGAACTCACACATTAGGAAAACAGGACAGGAACAAATAAATATCCTAATAATGCACCTCCAACATCTAAAAAAGTAAGGGCAAACCAAACCCAGAGCCCAAAGATGAGAAGAAATCCTAAAGACCAGAGCAGAAATTAATTCAGTTGAGATGAAGAAAATAGTTCAAAGAATTAACGAATCAAAAAGCTGGTTCTTTGAAAGACTAAATGAAATCAATAAGCCCCTAGCTAACCTCATCAAAAGGAGGAAAGAAAAAATTCAAATACAAGCAATGAGGAATGAAAAGGGTATAACTACCACAGACCCAGTGGAAATTCAGAAGACTATCAATAGCTACTTTGAGAATCTTTATTCTCACAGAACAGAAGAAATGGATGGATTCCTAGAAAGGTATAATTTACCAACACTCAGTCAACATGATATAACAACTCTTAGTAACCTAATAACAGCCAATAAAATATGAAATGTAATAAAAAGCATACCGACAAAGAAAAGTCCAAGTCCTGATGTATTCACAGCTGAATTCTACAAGAAATTTATGGAAGATATAATCCCTACACTCCTCAAACTCTTGACTGAAATTGAAATGAAGCAGTCCTCCAAAACTCATTCCTTGAGGCAAGTATTATACTGACGCCAATACCAGGGAAAGATACAACTAAAAAAGACCAATCTTCCTCATGAGCATAGATGCAAAAATCCTCAATAAAATCCTAGGAAATAGAATACAGAAATTTATCAAGAAAATTATACACCATGACCAGGTAGGAATCATCCCAGGGATGCAAGAATGGCTCAATATATGCACATCTATAATTGTAGTACACTATATCAATAGAGCAAAAACTAAAAACCACATTATTATTTGAATTCATGCAGAAAAAGTCTTTGACAAAGTCCAACACTCATTCATATTTAAAGTCCTACAGAAAATTGGAATAGATGGCCTCTACTTCAATCTGATAAAGGCTGTTTATGACACCCTAATGGCTAACATAATCCTAAATGCAGAAAATCTGAAATGTTTTACTCTAAAATCTGGTACAAGACAAGGATGTCCTCTATCACCCCTCCTAGTCAATATAGTTCTGGAATAATTAACAAGAGCCATTAGACAAGAGAGAGAAATAAAAGGAATAAAAATAGGTAAAGAAGAAGTTAAATTATCATTATTTGCAGATGCCATGATACTTTACTTGGAAGACCCAAAAACTCCTCCAAGAAGTTACTAAAACTGATACACAAATTCAGTAGCATAACAGGATACAAAGTCAATATACAAAAGTCAAGATAACAAACACAATGAGAGGGAAATTAGGGAAAAATACCTTCTACAGTAGCACCAAGGAAAATGAAATACCTTGGAATTAATCTAACTAAAGAAGTCAAAAATCTTTTCAAAGATTTTTGAAAAGTACTCTAAAACAAGAGATAGTAGAGGATTTCAGAAAATGGAAAGATATTCCATGCTCCTGGATAGGAAGAACCAACATTATGAAGATGGCCATACTCCAATATTTGCTGTACAGATTTAATGCAATCCCTATAAAACTATGACCAACATACCTCCCAGACCTAAAGAAATCATTCTTAAACTTTATTTGGAAACAGAAAAGACCTAGAATAGCAAGGCAGTCCTGTCCAACAAAGACAAGGCAGGAGGCATTACAATTCCTGACTTGAAATTATACTACAATGCTACTGTAACAAAATCAGCATGGTACTGGCAACAAAATAGACCTGAGGATGAATGGAATAGATTAGAAGACGCTGAAGCCCCTACGAACACACTCAGCCACATTATCTTTGACAAAGGGGTGAAACATACTCATTGGAAGAAAGATAGCCTCTTTAATAAAGGTTGCTGGGAAAGCTGGCTCTCTACATGCAGAAAAATAAAACTTGACCCAGGTCTATAACCACGCACTAAGCTAATATCAAAACGGATCAAAGATCTAAACATAAAAGCAGAAACAGTAAATCTTCTGGAAGAGAAAGTAGGAGGAACTCTTGAAGACACAGGGGTAGGCAAAGAGTTCATGATCAAAAATCAAATCACATGGGAAACACTTGAAAGAATTCACACCTGGGGACCTGCTCTTATTGAGAAGTTTTGCACATCAAAAGAAATTACCAACAAAATGAAGAGACAACTCGCAAATTTGGAAAAAATCTTGGCAAATAAGTACTCAGACAAAGGACTGCTCTGTAGAATTTAAAAAGAAATAAAAAACACTAGGCCCCCAAAATTTAAAGACCCAATCCAGAAATGGGCATCCAAGATGAACACACACTTCTCAGAGGAAGAAATTAAAGAAGCGAATAAATATATGAAAAAATGCTCCACATCACTAACCATTCATGAAATGTAATTTAAAACAACACTGAGAGACCATCTCACCCCAGAAAGAATGGCTACCTAAACAAATCACCCAACAACAAATGTTGGAGAGGCTTTGGGGAAAAAGGAACCCTTCTCCAATGCTGGTGGGAAGGTAGACTGGTGCACCCGTTATGGAAATCAGTGTGGAGACTCCTTAGAAAAGTTGGTCTGGTAATCCCCTTTAAACCAGATATTCTTCTACTGGGAATTTTCCCAGAGGATCTGAAAACATCATATCATAGGGATATATGTGTGCCTATGTTTATAGCAGCACAATTTGTGATAGCCAAATCTTGGAAACAACCAAGATACCCATCACCAGAGGAATGGATGAAAAAGATGTGGTATTTTTATTCAATGGAGTATTGCTCAGCTATAAAGCTTTACTTCTTATACTTCGCGTTTATACTTTTCTGCTGGATGGTTAAGACCAAGATAAAATACATTGCATTAAGCTCAATAAAATAATTGAGTTTATCTTGTAAATTCAAACCCTTTATATTTCAGTGGATGCCACTTGAAGATATTCTCATAAGTGAAATAAACCAGACACACATGTGTAAATATCATATAGTTTCGAGAGTATAAGAACTCAAAAGAAGAAATACAAATAGAAAGGTATAATACAACTAAAAGGAAAGCAAGAACTTGAGGACTAAATAACTAAGAGAGGGAAAGGAGAAGAACTAGAAAACATGGCAGTGGCAAGCCATACACTTACATGTACAAGATAGGTAAGGCAATGATCCTGAGAGTCTTCAGAAGATTTTTGAATCTAGCAATTAATTGGAAGGATTCTCACCCTGACTAACTATATATACTGATACCTGTGAATTATGCAACTGCACTGAAGATGGCAATTTGTAATAGTAGGTTCATGCTTGGAGTGCCTGTCATTCTGGTCTTCTGAATACAGGCTGCTTGTCATGACATGCCAGTTGC
>NW_004524815.1:2053403-2060550 GCF_000260255.1 Octodon degus | reverse complement strand
TGTAATTACCACAGACCCAGTGGAAATTCAGAAGATTATCAATAGCTACTTTGAGAATCTTTACTCTCACAGAATAGAAAACACAGAAGAAATGGACAGATTCCTAGAAAGGTACAAATTACCTAAACCGAATCAAGAAGATATACCAACTCGCAATAACCCAATAACAGCCAATGAAATATGAAATGTTATAAAAAGTCTGCCGACAAAGAAAAGTCCAGGTCCTGATGGATTCACAGCTGAATTCTACAAGAAATTTATAGGAGCTATAATTCATACACTCCTCAAACTCTTCAATGAAATTGAAAAGGAAACTGTCCTCCCAAAATCATTCCTGGAGGCAAGTATTATACTGATTCCAAAACCAGGGAAACACACAACTAAAAAAGAGACCTACAGGCCAATTTCCCTTATGAACATAGATGCTAAAATCCTCAATCAAATCCTAGCAAATAGAATACAGCAAATCATCAAGAAGATCATACACCATGACCAGGTAGGATTCATCCCAGGGATGCAAGAATGGCTTGATATTCAAAAATTTATAAGTGTAATACACTATATTAATAGAGCATAAACTAAAAACTGCATGATCATCTCCACTGATGCACAAAAGGCTTTTGACGAAGCCAAACACTCATTCATTTTCAAAGTCCAACAGAAAATTGGAATACAAGGCCTCTACTTCAATGTAATAAAAGCCATCTATGACAGCCCAATGACTAACATAATTCTAAATGGGGAAAATCTGAAATCTTTTACTCTGAGGTCTGGTACAAGATAAAGATGTCCTCTATCACCCCTACTATTCAATATAGTTTTGGAATCATTAGCTAGAGCCTTTAGACAAGAGGGAGAAATAAAAGGAATAAGAATAGGTAAAGAAGAAGTTAAATTATCATTATTTGCAAATGACATGACACTTTACTTGGAAGACACAAAAATTCCACCAAGAAGCTACTAGAATTGATACACAAATTCAGTAGCATAGCAAGATACAAAGTCAATAGCATTCCTCTACACAGATAACAAACACATTGAGAGGAATATTAGAGAAACAATACCTTTTGCAATAGCACTGCAGAAAATGAAATACCTTGCAATTCACTTAACCAAAGAAGTCAAAGATCTTTTCATGGAAAGTTACAGTACTCTGAAAAAAGAGATCATAGAGGATTTCAGAAAATGGAAAGATATTCCTGCTCCTTGACAGGAAAAACCAACATCATGAAGATGGCCATACTCCCAAAATTGCTGTATTTAACACAATTCCTATCAAACTACCACCAATATACCTCCTAGACCTAGAGAAATCATTCTTAAAATTTATTTGGAACCAGAAAAGACACAGAATAGCAAAGGCAATCCTGGCCAACAAAGACAAGGCAGGAGGTATTACAATTTCTGACTTGAAATTATACTACAAAGCTACTGTGATAAAAATCAATATGGTATTGGCAATGAAATAGACCTGAGGATCAATGGAATAGATAGGAAGATGTAGAGACCTCTATGAACACCCTCAGCCACCTGATCTTCGACAAAGGAGCCAAAGATGCTTACTCAAAGAAAGATAGCCTCTTTAATAAATGGTGCTGGAAAAATTGGCTCTCTACATGCCGAAAACTGAAACTTGACCCAGGTCTATCACCACGCACTAAGCTAACGTCAAAATGGATTAAAGATCTAAACATTAAAATAGGAACACTAAATCTCCTGGAAGAGAAAGTAGGAGAAACTCTTGAAGACATAGGGGTAGGCAAAGAGTTTATGAACAAAAATCAAATCACACAGTTAACACTGGAAAGAATTGACAAGTGGGACCTCCTCTTATTGAGAAGTTTTTATACATCAAAAGAAATTACCAACCAAGTGAAGAGACAACTCACAAATTTGGAAAAAATCTTGATTAATAAGCACTCAGACAAAGGTCTGCTCTCTAGAATTTATGAAGAACTAAAATGCATTAAGGCCCCTAAATTTAAAGACCCAGAAATGGGCATCCGAGATGAACACACACTTCTCGGAGGATGAAATTAAAGAAGTGAATAAATATATGAAAAATGCTCCACATCACTAACCATTCATGAAATGCAACTTAAAACAATACTGAGATACCATCTCACCCCAGAAAGAATGGCTACCATAAACAAATTAACCAACAACAAATGTTGTAGAGGTTGTTGGGGACAGGGAACACTTCTCTACTGCTGGTGGGAATGTAGACTGGTACAACCATTATGGAAATCAGTGTGGAGACTCCTTAAGAAACTAGGACTGGGAATCCCATTCAAGCCAGCTATCCCCCTACTGGAAATTTTTCCAGAGGAACTGAAAACATCATATCATAGTGTTATATATGTACCTATATTTATAGCAGCACAATTTGTGATAGCCAAATCTTGGAAACAACCAAGATGCCCTTCACATGAGGAATGGTTGGAAAAGATGTGGTATTTGTATACAATGGAGTATTACTCAGCTATAAAGAAATTATGTACTTTGGAAAACCCACCAAATGGGACAAAATTGAGGCCTTTGTCCCTCAAAAGGTTAATATCTAGAACATATAAAGAATTGAAAAATTAGACCTCCAAAACTTAAAGACACAATCCAAAAATGAGCATCTGAGATGAATACACACTTCTAACAGGGAGAAACACAAAGGACAAATAAATACATGAACAAATGTTCAGCATCACTGGTCTTTGAAGAGATGCAAATTAAAGCAATGTTGAGATTAAATCTCGCTCCAGAAAGAATGGCAATTAACAAGAAATTGACCCATAACAAAGGCTGATGTGGTTGTGGGGGATAAAGAACCTTTCTCCATTGTTGATGGGAGTTTAGTGCAGACTGGTACAATCACTGTGGAAATCAAAGTAGTGATTCCTCTAAAAACTCGGATTAGAGGTTCCCATTTGACCAGCTATTCCCATGCTATTCTTCCTGGAAGAGAAAAAAACACCATAGTGTTAGGGCACCCAGCCACAGGCCGCCTTCCCCTGCACCACTTCCAGTGTTCCCAGATGTGCCAACCACAACTGTGCTGCAAAGATTTAACCTTGACTGTCTACATCTGCCCAGCTGCTTACGCATATAGCTTTGTTTCAGCTTGCTTCAGGGACTCTATACTTTGTGCCCAGAACACCCTGGCCCAGCCAGGCTGTTGATGACTCCCCTTCCCCGATTCCCACATGCTTATTGCTCTATAAAGTCCCTGCCTCCCCAGCCATCACTGCTGCTCAGATCCACTAAGCAGCCTGGCACATGCTGGTCGCCATCAACAGAACACTACTTTCATGCCAGCTAACATGAGTGTGGTCTTGTGTAGGTTTGAAGGTGCCTTTTCCCAACAGTTTTCCTGTCACATACCATGACAATATATGTGCACCCATGTTTGTAGCAGCCCAGTTTGTAATAGCTTCATCTTGGAAACAACTCAAGTTCCCCTCAACTGAGGAATGGACAAAAAAGATGTATTTTCTATACAATGAAGTATTATTCAGCCCTAAACAAAGATAAACTTAAAACACTTACAGCTAACTAGATAGATGTTCAGACCATACTCTTAAGTGAAATAAAGTGGTATTTATTTACACAAGTATAAATACCACATTGCTTCTCTAGTGAGATACCAAAAGTGCAAGTAAGAACCAAATTTATTTTTTAAAGTATTGTAAAATAGGAAAAACTTGATTTTAAAAGGTGGGGACTAGGAAGGGGGAGAGGGAAAGGAAGGAAGGAAAAAGGAAAGAAGTAATAAAAGAAGGCTAACACTGAAACAAAGCTTTGTAAATAAAGAGGGGAAGAGGGATTGCAGGGAGGGGAGAGGACTGGGGAAACAAGGGACTCAGGGTGTGTCAGGCACAGGCACAGATTCCCTAAGATGAATGTGATAACTATGTACATCTAAGTTACACCAATAAACTTAATATGAAATGAAAAATCTCCTAGAGGTTCCATGGCATCTCCCCAAAACTATCACAAGCATCACACAACAATGACATGTGCGCACCCACGTTTATGGCAGCAGTTTGTAACAGCCAAATCTTGGAAACAGCTCACATGCTCCTCAACTCGTGAATGGATTAAAAAGTTGTTTGTTCATACAGTGGAGTACTACAATACCATAAAAAGGATAAACTTAAGACATTTCTAGCTAAACGGATGCATCTTGAGACCACGTATGAAAGTGAAATAAATCAGACACACATGTAAATGCCATGTTGCTTCTCTGGTGTGAAAAAATAAAAGTGTAAATAAGGGCCAAATGGTGTACTAGATACCTGAAAATGGGGACAAAATTTCAAATGAGTTGAACAAGAGGGTAAGGGAGGGGGAAGGAAGAAGGGGGAAAAAATAGAAGGAAGAAAATGGAAACAGAGCTTTTGTAAATAAGGACAAGATAGGAGATTAAAGGGAGGGGAGAGTAATGGGGCAAGAGAGCAAGCTATGTAAGGCTACAAATCCCTGTGGTGAATGCTATTATCATGTATATGTATAAATGTATCAATATAAAATAAACTTCAAGAAAAACTAGGATGCCAATAAAATGGTAGGTAACTTAATGACAAAGAAACTGAATAATTTCCCTTATAGATCTACAAACAAATTTTCTTATGAAGGAAATAGTAAAGGACTCACTATGGTAGTGCATGGTAGCAGCACGTGGGAGGCTGAGGCAGGAGGACTGCAGTGAGCTCAAGACGAGCCTGAACTACGTAGTGAGACACTGTCTCAAAAGAAAAGGAAAAATAAAACAGAAATAGCAAAGGACTCAAGAATAACTGAACAGATAGTTTTAAAATGGAAAAAAAAAAAAGGTTGTCAAAACACGAATCAAGAACATTGGATAAAATAAGGAGCCGTTACATCTATGGGAGAGAATTAAATATTGTGGACAATTTTATCAGATGTATTAATAAATCCAATTCTACTCCAACCTAAGACTCAAGGAGATTTTGTTTTGGATTTTATGAAGGTGATTGCAAAGTTTACTCAGAAGATTAATCACACAGCAATAGCTTAAATAATTTTTGAGTGGAACAAAAATGAATAGAATAAGTTGACTGCATCACAGTAAAGTTTATGGCAAGCTTGTGGTATCAGAGCGAGAAGTTAAAAATTGGGAAGAGGAAAAAAGAGCAAGTCTAGGAAGCCTCTGTATGCTTGCTTCAGGAAAAGAAACACTAAAAATGTCACCCAGGATCGGGGGGCAGATTTACTCATCATCACATGGGCACTGGGAAGGCATCACTCCTTCTAAAGCTGTCAGGCCTTGAAGGATCAGGGAGGGAAGTTTTTATAGACTGCAAGTGGAAGGGACAGAGGCAGAGAACTTGGCTGTCTTTGATCAGTTCTTACACTGTGCATCACAGTGAGCAGCTCAGGAGCAGGAGGAACAGGCACTGTGACAGGCACCGTCACCCAACAGACACTGAAGTGCTCCGGGAGATGGGCGTTTTCTGCTCTAGATTGAAATTTAGTATTTTATAAAAAAGCAGAATTTCTACCAACCAGTGAAACCGGGAACTAAGTATGAACCAAATGACACAGAATGCAAAATGCATTTAGGGTCTCAATAAAAGTACAGCCAAAAATCTTTTGATAGAAATCAGGAGAAACAGTCATCAACCTGGAATGATGGGAATGATTCCACAGGTGACACGTCCCTAATAGTCACAATGAGGAAGAGTTGGTTAACCCCTTCTGAGTACCTGAAAATAAAAATAAGCATTCATGAAAAGATATCATGTTCAAAACTAAATTACAGATATAAGGCTAAGAAAAAATATATGTTCAATTCCATAATATCAAATTATTTAAAAACTATAGAGTAAAAAATCAAAGAGTAAGAACAAGTGATAATAGGTTTAAAAGGAGAATACAAAGCACAAGTAACCTACAGAAAATAAGATATCAATGGGCTATAATGAGTATAATATAAACTCACAAGGTCATTGATAAATTAGAGATGTTTGTGCATGACTATTTTTAGCCCATCCGACTGAAATAATTACATTGATGGCTTTTCCCTGATTTGGATAAAAATGCAGAGAAATAGAGGTTCAGAGTTACTACAACCACAGACTCAGTAAAATATTTTTAGAGAGCAAGTTGGGAATATCCATTACCAATGTAAATGTTCAACTATTGTACAAACTTCACAACTCAATTTTTAACTTTATTTTTATTTTGCTACATTTTTACAAATTTATTTTGTACTGATACATAACATAGAATGAACATATTAATGAGCTACTATGCAATATTTTATACACATACATGTTTTCAATGTCTAAACCATGTTAAATATATCCCTTCAAATATCCATCGTGTCTCTATGGTGAAAAACATTCACAGTCCTTTCTTTCAGCTTTTCGAGAGATGAAGTGCATCACAGCACACCAGGGCTTCCTACCCCAAGCTGTAAGGTAGTATGGACAGGTCACGCCTCCCGTATACCTCTCTCATCCTGGTCACACAGCTTCTACCACTGTCCCTTTTATGAGTCTTTCCTAAAGCACTATCTGCAAAAACTGCATGCAAATATATGGAACTATTTCAGTTCTCCTTTGTACGTGGGCAATGTAAAGGAATGTGCTAATGATTTCATATGAGAATAAAGAAACTGCACATTATAGAGCCATTTACAGTGAGCCCATGCCAGGCACTGCTGTGGAGTCACCTCCCGTGTCACACAGGGGTGAGGAGCTCATAAGAGCAACAAGCAATGAGCAAGCTCTGCCCGCATACAAAGGAGGGTGCACTTAAAACCAACTTTGAAAAGAGGCAGAAATCTCAAAGATATAGGTGTGGGCATGGACTTCATGAACAAAGCCCAGGCTGCAAGAGGCATATTACAAAGAATCTACAGCTGGGATCTCATCTTACTAAAAAGCTTTTTTACAGCAAAGGAAATCTCCAACAGAGTGAAAAGACAAACCACAGAATGGGGAAAAAATCATAGCCAGTTGTCCCATAGACAAAAGATTTATTATCTAGAACATATAAAGAATTGAAGAAAGCCATACCACCTCCAGATTCAAACACCCAACCCAACAATGTGCATCTGAGATAACTACACACTTCCCAGACAAAGGCAAATAAATACATGAAAAAATGTTCAACATCATTAGTCATT
>NW_004524815.1:2048564-2053203 GCF_000260255.1 Octodon degus | reverse complement strand
GCTCACCCATGTTTATGGCAGCACAACTTGTAATATCTAAATCCTGGAAACAACTAAGATGCCCATCACCTGAGCAATGGATCAAAGAAGGCGTGGCTTTTCTATGCAATGCAGTATCACTCAGCCATCAGGAAGGATAAACTGGAAACCTTTATAGGTAAGTGGATGCAACTTGAGGCCGGATCGTTAGTGAAATAAATGTATCTAAACATCACATTGTCTCACTAGTGTGAGCCACTGAACAACATAGGATGCAAATGTAAATAGATGCTGTGAAATGGGAAAAACTGCAGCAGAAAAGACACACTTCGATAGGAGAGACGGGAAAGGAAAAAAGGGGGAAAGAAAAAAGTATATGTACACACAGGATAGTTAAGATAGTTCTACAGCTGGCCTTAGTTCATTAAAAAGAATGCTTTGTGTTGGGCTGGGGAGATGGCTACGCACCTGCCTGGCAAGCACAAGGACCCGGGTTCCATCCCTGGTACCACATGCTGTGCCACCCCAGAACACGGGTGCACTGTGCAGCCCCTGAAACTGGGAGCACTGGTGCAGGCTGTAATTTGAAAGCTGGGGAGACTGAGGCAAGAGGACCACTACCAGTCCAAGCTGTGTAGTGAGACCTTATATCAACAACAAAAATAATAAAATAAAAAAGAATGTTTTGTGTTAATATTGCTTAGACAAGAGGCCTATTATCTTGTACTTTTACTAATTACTATGAAAACAACAATATGTAATATATCAACTATCGTGATTTTCCTACTAGTCTATTTAAAAACTTGGTTTTGATGCTTATTCATCTTTTTTTCTCTTTAAAATAAAAAACTGACTTTGGTAGCAGCCTGGAGGTGTCACAACAGTGAAATGTAGACTGACTTTTGTCTGTTTTACTACTGTTTTAAATTCTCTACAATGGTGCCTCTTCTCCCTGCCTGCACCTGGGATGTGCGCGCAGCATGAGCCATTGATTAGTCAGGTCTGGAGAGCATTCCAGGTTCAAAGCACTGGAACTTCCCCTCCTGGCCTGCACCTGGGCTGCGTCTGCGGTACGTGCCATCCATTAGTGAGGTCTGGATAACATTCTGGGGCAGAGCGCAGGACACCCTGGCCATGCTGGACGACCTCACCTGTGTCTGTGGTTGTGTGATGCTCTAAAGACTGACCTCTTCTGAATAGCTTCTGCCAAACTTCTGTCTTACAAATTGTGTGCAAGTTCCCCTAACTATTCCAAGAGCCATACAAAAAACAAGAGTTCCGGGGAGAGCAGTTGCCAGTTTCAGACAAGCTGGCAGTGCCCACCCGGGCCAGCCCCGTAGGGTTGGCATCCTTTACTCCAGTTCTCTGCAGACAGTCACGTTCACACAGCCGGCCTTACCATCACCACTGCGGGTTACATCCAAGCTGTGTCCCCGGCCACCTGATCCTCACGTGCCCACGGGAAGGGCTTTTGGAAGAAGCATCGGGCCCTGGGGCACTATGGCTGACTTGCTGTTAAGGGTAGATCGATTGGAAGAGGTAGGCGGATTGCTGGGGGAGTGGCCCAGGAGGATGTCTTCCTCCCTGGCCCTCCCTTCTGTCCCTGCCTCCTGGCCGCCATGGTGTAAGTGGTTGTCCTCTGCCGGGGCCTTCCACCAGGCAGCCCCTGTGTCTCAGCCTACCAGCCACAGACAAAACTTCTAAAACATGAAGCCGAGTAAACTGCTGCTGCATTCAGTTATGGGTCTCGGCTATTCTGCCCAATGACAAGGAAATTCAGACACAAGGCGTCCCACACCGCTTGTGTACAGCGAGAGAGAAGGGCCCTGTGGGAAGCCAAAGAAGGAAGCTGCAACAGAGGGCCGATGGCCACAGGACGTTTCCTTCTACCGCCGAGTCCACCTGACAGGATGATGGGATAATTAATAAAACTAAGCTGTCAAGTAGGGAACAGCACCTTCTGGGTGGGGTGCTGCCCTCCTAGACGGTGCAGATTCCTTGAACCCGTTGCAGCAAAGCAGTGCGTATCTCTGGTGGCTAAAATGCACATTGCACTGGGTGACAGCCAAAGTGGCTCTTCTCTCTCCCTCACACCCAGTGACCAGTTGGGACCAGCGGAGCTCTCTGTTTCTGAAATACTGTATCAGAGTGATTCCAAACTTTGATGTAAAGACTAGTAAGTAATCACACCAGCTCAATCCAGCAGGGTCAAGACAATAAGAATCCATGTCCCTTATTGAAGAAGGCTGAGTTTTGACAAACTGGCCAGGTCAGCAGGGCATCTGAAGCAAGTGACGGGCAAGGGATGTGAAGGATATTAATTAGAGCCTTGGGGGCAAGTGCAGACGTGGAGCTGTACCTTGTGTGTCTAACCCTCTTGCCATGTCGTTCCAGAGCAAGACAGGAGCTCCGCTGCGAATTCCCAGCAGGGCGGCTGTCACCCTCACCTAATCACAACTGTGGTTCTGCTGGGGGTATAATAGTTTGTGATTATCCCAAGCTCAGCTCTAAGTTCATGAGGCACACTCTGCTTTATACAAGACCTCTGTTAAAACACTAACAGGAGTGTGTCATACACGTCCCTCATGGCCAAGTTGCAGAAATAAAAAAAAAGAAAGAACAAACAGCATTCTGGCGGCAGCCACATCACCCACACTTCTTCCTGGCTGTGACCACACAGATGATGCTAATGACAGAACAGCTTGCCATTCCATTCTCCTCTGCTACCCTGTTGTTTTTGTTGTTGTTGTTTCTTTCTTTACTTGTTTTCTTTTTTAAAGAGAATAAAAAATAATTTAAAAGATTAGAAATGATACAGGATTTCACTAACCAAGATGATAGGAAAATTCAGCAATGGTTGTTATGTTGCATATTGTCGTCTTCAAATCAGTGGTTCAGATACCAGATATAAGCCTGCAAAATTGGTCCCCACAGAAGTAAAAAGAAGAAAAAAATGTAACTATTAACTGTTCCTTTGAATAGACCACTAGAAATTAACAGAAAATTATCCAAGCTGTCCTATGTATATTTTTTTCCTCCTCCTTTCTTTCTTCTCTCCTCTCCTTCATCCCAGTTGTTCTTTCCCTTTGAAGTTTCTTTCCCTTTCACAGCATCTGTTGTACCTTTAAGGTTTAATTTACTCTTTCAGGTTCTTACACTAGAGAGACAATATGATGTTTGCACATGTACATCCGATTTAGGTCCTTTATGAGTATGGTCTCTAGTTGCATCCATTTACCTATAAAAGCCTTGAGCTTATCTTTCCTTATAACTGAGTAAGCCTTCATTGTATAAAAGCGCTACATCTCTATCCATTCCTTGGTTGATGAAAATTTAGGTTATTTCCAAGATTTAGCTCTGACAAATGGTGCTGCTGTAAACATGGGTGCACATACATCGCTGTGGTCTGATGTTTTCAGTTCTTCTGGAAAAATAACCTGGGGGGGGGATAAGTGGGTTGAATGAGACCTCCAATCCTAATTTTTTGAAAACCCTCCATATTGACAAAAGTGGTTGCACCAGTCCACACTCCCACCAACAGTGGACAAGGGTTCCTTTTTCCCACAGCCCTTCCAGCGTTTGTTATTGGTTGTCTTCTTGATAGCCATTCTTTCTGGGGTGAGCTGGAATCTCAGTGTCTTAATTTGTTTCTCTCAAATGACCAGTGATGTTGAACATTTTTTTCATGTATTAGTCATAAATGTGTGTCCCAAATAGTTAATCCACAGGTTGAGCTCCTTCCTGTTGGTGAGGGCATGCTTACTCCTGATTTGGGTGAGAAATAACAGTACCATGTTATAAGGCACAAGAAAGCACTGCAAAAATACTGCTGTTTTGGACTGTGTCTCTGTGCAGCCTTCCACTTCAGGGTCTGCATTTCCAGGATCCCGCTTGACCTATGAACAACTCAGTACCACTTCAGTGTTTCTTTTCAGTAGTAGAAAGCCAGACTGATTTCTCTCCCTTGTATCCAAACCCCCTTCCAATGCCAGTGCCCGCTCCAATGGTGCCGGGCCTGTCCATCGCCTTCCACTGGGAATGGCGTCACTTTGGAGTCCTGGTCACCAGCAGAGGAGTTCACCTCAGGTCTCCAGGTGTCTAGTAAGTGCTCCCCTATATTAGGCTTTGGAGAGAAATCAGGAGTTCTCAAAGCACTTCCCGTTGGGGACAGAGCTCAGCAGCAAACACCTCACTTGCTCTGAGCAGCAGGAGCCAAGACACAAACAGGAAATCACTTGGAGAAATAACACCTGATGATAATAGGGAACAGTACCATTATGTGGAATGAAATAAATCAATCACAGAAACACAAATATCACACAATCTCCGTTACAAGTGGAATCTAACTAAAGTTGAACTCGTAGAAGTAGAGAGCAGAGTGGTGGTTACTGGGAGTGTAGGGTAAAGGGAAAGTGGGAAAGATGGTGCTCAAAGAATTCCCGTTAGGTAGGAAGAATAAATTGAAGGGATCTGTTTTCCAACATGGTGATGTTAGTTAAAAACCAACATTGTATGTATAAAAGCTGCTAGGAGAGTAGATTTTAAGTGTTGGCGCCAAAGCATATGATATAATATAAATGTTAATTAGCTGAACTTAGCCATTATACAACAAATGTGTGTGTGTGTGTGCATGTATACGTGTGTGTGTGTGTGTGTGTGT
>NW_004524815.1:2028923-2048109 GCF_000260255.1 Octodon degus | reverse complement strand
GCTTGCCTCATCAAGACAAAGACATGAACGTTGCTGGGTGTCTGCAGGGAAACACTTCAGGGATGTCTCCCCGAGGGATTTCAGAGAAGCTGTGGATCTCAGGCAAGCCTATGTGGCATGGTGACACCATTCACTGTGTCCCCAGAGTGAGAATCCAGTTGACAACAGCCCCCAGAGGCCGCCATCTGGTTCCACCCTGCTAAGTACAAGAAGACCTCCGAGCCTGGACTGGAGGAACTTCTGAGACCTGTCGCCATTCAGAGGTGAGCCTGTTTAGAAGATAACACTGGTCTCAATAACTAGACAGCTCCTCCAGGGACTGTTGGTCCATGGGTGCTGTGGCTGGGGAGGTGCAGGAGGTGTGGGGAGAGACTGTCACCTGGAGAAATGCAGGGCCAGACCCAGTCCAGCAGAACCAGCCCAGCACATGGAAATCACATCCCAGTAGAAGTCCGAGGCATAGGTGTGGTTCCCACCTACTCCTCACCCCATTTTGGTCTCTCCAGTGGGCCTTCCTTCTGCAGACGTCTCCCCACCAGCACTCACTTGTAAGTCATGCTCCTCTGGAGCAGAGAGACCCCAAGCTTCTGCCCGGGGCTCCTTGCTTTTCCATTTTCCAAACTCTGAGAAATGGAAGTTTGCTATCTTTTGGCTTCTCTGTGGAAAGAATAGAATCTTGGAGAGACCAGTGACTTGGAGAATAAAAGAGAGAGGAAGGGAATCCAGAGGGAGACAATATCAGGGGGTAGAGAGGCATGGGGCGGCACCTTCTGGCTCCAAGTTGGATGGTCTTCACAGCAGACCACAAGGAAAATCACACTAGTTGAACTTCCCTTTCCTGCTTCTAGGTGAAACTTTGTGAGGTATCTGTAGTTTCTCTTCATTTATGATTCTAAAACCAAGTTTCCTTTTGATGCTGAAGACCCACTTCCAGGAATGCAAAAGCTAAGAGGGGCCTGATGCAAAACCTCAGCTTCCCACCCAGGTCTAAGCGTGCATCCTCTTTCCTGAGCTTGGGTCTCCTGTGCCACTTGGAGATGACAGGAGGAGAGTGGCATCTGTTCTCCCGTCGTCTGGTACCCTTGAGTCCTCGTCATCCTCTCATGGCTGTTGTTGTGTGCTTCCTTTCTGATTTAGTTTTAAATGGTCAGAGAGAAAAGATGAAATGGGCAAAGGTCTGCGCCCACACAACATGGGCAGCCCGGGCTCTGGGAGCAGCAGGCAGGCTTTCTCCTGCCACCATTTTGGGTGCTGCAGAGCCTCATTTCAAATGTGTATCATTATGCAGTTCCCTGACAAGGTCTTTGTTCTTTCTCTGTTTTCTCCCTAACATAGTTCTTTCATAACAAAGCCACACCACGGGCTCTTACAGAGACATCTTTCACCACTGGGCAGGCCTTTTCTTGGTTGCAGTCCCAGAAGGCAGCCTGAGTTCAGTGACCCCTGCAGTCCACACTTGGCCTGTAGGAAATGCACCCCTAGTACCTGCCTGCCTGTCGGTAGGAGGGCAGGATTTCACCACAATCACCATTCTCCCCGCCACCCATTTAGTGGGCTGATCCACAGAGATCGCCCACCCCATCCCTAGAAGTCAGAAGCTAACACAAGTCTTTTCATTCAATTGCATCTTCTAAATTCTCTGGATCATCAAACAGCCACACACAGAGAAAAGTGCTGATCATGCTTTCTTGTGCTCACCGAGAGCCATTCTTTGGCATCCACCCAGAACTCTGGTAGGAGGAAGATATGCGCATTGTGCGCCCATCAAAATCTTTCACATTCAGTTGACTCAGCTTCCCCCAACTCTTCACTTGGACCACCCTTTACATTTCTACCTTCTTAGATTTAAAAACATTACCAACAGTCTAGGGCCCCATTTTTTCACTTTTAAAAATTCTTACAGGACTGTCTAGCATCTTTAGAATAAGTGTGTGCTACCCTTGCTCTATGGTGGATTTGGACAACACAAGGCATTAGCAGAAAAAATCAAATTCAGAGCCTGGCTAGAGCAGTGGACATCACATCATGTCCACTGAGAAGCCTACAGCATGTCCTGTCTTTCTTCTTAGGTTATTTCCTGACTGCACTGACAAGACATCCCCTCCCAGGTCACCCTTCTACTTGCTAACTTGAAGGACTCGCATTCAGAGGAATAGCTGCAGCTCTGAATAGCTGCAGCTCAAAAGTACTGCTCTGATTTTCCTTGTGAAAACATAAAGACTCAGTGTTGCTTTGCTCAGGTTCACAGAGGCATGCATCAAGGCAACCAAACCACGGTCTCAGAGTTCATCCTTCTGGGACTTTCCAGCGAGACTGAGAAGCAGAAAGTCCTCTTTGCACTCTTCCTGGGCATGTACCTGGTCACTGTGGCTGGAAACGGGCTCATTATCCTGGCTGTCGTTCTCAACACAAGCCTGCATACCCCCATGTACCTCTTCCTTGCCAACTTGTCCTTTGCTGACATCTCCTCCTCTTCTACCTTCATCCCCAAAATGCTGGTGAATCTTCAGACCAAGAGCCAGTCCATCTCCTATAACAGCTGCATCACTCAGATGTACTTTTCTATCGTCTTTACCGTCATCGACAATTTCCTCCTGGGGGTCATGGCCTATGACCGCTTTGTGGCCATCTGCCACCCGCTGAACTACACAACAATCATGCATCCCATGCTTTGCATGTTGCTCACAGTCATCCCCTGGGTCTTCAGTAACATTGTTGCCCTGACACACACCCTCCTGCTCATCCAGTTGGTCTTCTGTAACAGCAACACTCTCCCACACTTCTTCTGTGACCTGGCCCCTCTGCTCAAACTGTCCTGCTCTGATACAACAGTCAATGAGCTTGTGATCCTTGTCGTGGGCTTATCAGTCATCCTGTTCCCCTTCACTGTCATCCTTTTCTCCTATATCTGCATCATCAGGGCTGTGCTGAGACTCTCATCCCTAGGAAAAAGATGGAAAGCCTTCTCCACCTGCGGCTCTCACCTGACCATTGTACTGCTCTTCTACGGGACAATCCTAGGGATTTACTTTTGCCCTGTGTCCACTCACCCAGAGGACACAGACAAAATTGGTGCTGTGCTCTTCACCATGGTGACACCCATGGTGAATCCGTTTATCTACAGTCTGAGGAACAAGGACATGAACGGTGCTCTGAGGAAGCTCATCAATAAAAAATGGGGTCTGTCCCTTAGATGCCCCCACACCTGAATTCTTTGATCTGCTTAACCAAGTGCATTGCTAGGCGCAGCATTTAGGGCATAGTTGTGAAGGTCTAAGTTCGGTAAGTTTTCAGGTATTTGCCTCTTATTCCCATCTTTGGGGGCTCTGTGCTTTTCTACAGAACTCTGCTCTTAGAAATAGGATCTTGTAACCCCATGGTACACCAAAATGACACACATCTTGATTATAATCTGTTGCCAAGAACTTTGATATGAGCTATTTATAACTTAAATAATCAATCTTGTAGCACCAATAGTGTAGCTTTTGAAGTTTTGAATGCAGTTATTATCCAGCCTTTGTTGATCTAGTTTTTTTCCAAAGTTTACTTCTATTTAACAAGATGTTTAATTGTTGTAAAAATGAATACTGTACTTTCACTTCCAAATAATTGGGGACAATGCTCACTTAAGTGCAGTGCAAGGTTGCTAACTAGGTGACCCCTCAGAGCCTCACCATACTATCTCTCACGTGACTAAAGCAAAATATAGAGAGCAAAATAAAGGATTAGAGTGCGGCAACAAGGAGATTGCTGTTGTACAAGCAAGAAGGGGTGCCGGAGACAAGGGGTGAGGGGAGGAAGTGAAGGAAAAGGATGTAAAAAATGGTAACAAATGCCCATGATGAGTGTGAGATTATGTGTCATAAACATGAACTAAAAACAGTAGCAGCAGCAATGAAAGTGTGGGGAAAGATTTGGAGACGGAGGTGGGTGGGTGCGAGGCAAGGGGAAGTGTATTTAAAAAAGAATCAAGCTGGGTTATATTCCTGCATCTACTCCTAAAGACGAATGTAAACTTTATGTACTGCAAAATGGTACCAAAAAATTTTTTAAAATGTGAAAGGGCAGCGCAGAATGCAACAGTTCTCAAAATTAAGCTTCAGTAATACAGAACCTAGCTTATCACTGAATGGTTCAGAATATTGCTTTGAGCGGTGTTCCCAATGACTTTATTTTTATGAAAAGCCACAGAAATGTGTGTAAAGGAAGTATATTACATGGCCGACTCTGTCTTCAGTATCTATGGAAACTAAGCCTGTCTTCTCACCCTCTTGGCCTGTTCTCTCATCTACCGGATGAGGCCACTGGTCTTCCCCCATTGTTGGCAACTAGGACTGGGCATTAGAATTATCTGGTGCATTTTTTTAAAATTCACATTCTCAGACCCTACCATGCCTTTTCTATTTGGCCGGCTGCTGGGGTATTGGGTTCAGATCAGCAAAGATGTAAAATACACCCCCAAGTCACTCTTAGTGAGCTCCAAGACAAGATGCAGGACACCCACATCTACAATGGCAAGGTGGTGGAAACCTCAGGACTCCCCAGCATGCCTTGCGACAGCTCAGGTGATCCACCCTCAAGGTAACATGATGGAGGCAGAGCCCTGGGTGGACGTGGGTCCCTCAGTCCCGAGACGTGTCTGCTCTGGGCTCGGAGGTCCTACGTCCTGCTGAATGTCAGATGGGTGTGATCCACACCTACTTGCTGGTATGGCTGCGTCTCAGCACGTGCAGGCCATTCATCAATAAGGGAAGGAGCGGCAAGGGGGCTATAACCATGGTGCAGACTCTGAGACTGGCAAGTAAGCTGCATTCCAGGGATCATTGCTTTCTTCCCAGACCCTCCTTGGATCCCAACCTCTCCGGTGAAGGAATCAGGCACTGTGGGGGGGAGCACCAGGGTTACACCCCTGAGAACTGTTCGAAGTAGGTCTCTGTCCTTGCAGGCCTGCCCTGTGCTCTATCTAACATGTAGGCTCCACTGGAGTTGGAAGGAAGAGCGCCATCTGTTGCAACAGGAAGGCCATTTGCCCACGAGTGGACTTGCACACGACTTGGACGTTTGCCTGAAGACATGAATTAGACCGAGGATTGAAACCGGGAAGAGAGCTGATTAGGAAAAGGGAATCACAGGCTTCCCTTGACGAATCTTCACAGAGGAAAGATAGAAATTTGTGCCTGGAGTCTGACATTTCCCTGAATCGTTCTCCAGCTTTCTATTTTCTGCGAACATCTCTTGAGAGCCTTTTATTTATTTGCAGTCTCTGAGTCTGGGGGAGGGACTAAAAGAGTGAATACCCCACCATTCGCCACCTCAAGGCACTACCAGCCCACAGGGGGAGAATGGAAAATAA
Organism: Octodon degus; assembly: GCF_000260255.1. Classification (NCBI taxonomy): domain Eukaryota; kingdom Metazoa; phylum Chordata; class Mammalia; order Rodentia; family Octodontidae; genus Octodon; species Octodon degus. The sequence goes on along the minus strand of NW_004524815.1, from coordinate 2,042,756 downwards.
CTTGGTATGACTTCAATAAAGGCAATATCTGGTCAGTAATTGCTATCATTAACTTTAAAAACATAAAGAGTTTGTTCAAAGTGCAGTTAAGTAAATTTTACACTATTCTTGTTTGCTGGTTCCTCCCATGAGAAAAACCAATGTGTGGTTTTATCATTAAACTAAAAGAGACTTCCACTCTCTAATTGAAAATAATATAAACATGAGGAGACTTTAGAAAGAGCAGAAACAGATGTCCATCTGACAGAAATACCCTGTAAAGCCAAATGTATAAGATACTAATGAATACTAATTTATTTATATACTAAACAAAAGTGTTCGAGGCCCTAGTAAGGGTGAAAGGCAGGTCGTGAGTGCTTAGCTGGTACTTTATAGAGAATAAAGTAGCACTGTTTGTGTGTCTGTGAGCAGTGGACGTACAAACAAATAAATGATGAACGCAGCACGAGGCAGGACGAAGGCCTGCGGCGGCCGAGGACCAGGACAGTGAGTGGGAGGCAACAGCGAGGGGAGGGGGGGCGCTATTTCGGAGCGACAGGTTCAGGAGTTGGACAGTGACTCTCGCTGGAACTGGAGCAGAGGACTGACCGACAAGGAAGTGAGTGGACAGAAGGTCTGGAGAGACGTCCCAAGAGAGGGAAGAGTGCGTGTGTCAGCGACTCCTACGGAGCAGGCTTGGCTTTCTCGAGGAATGGGAAACGGACACAGGCGTGCAGGTGGTTACGAATGCAGGCGAAGCCTTGTAGGCCATTGGGGAAAAATTGTATTATTTAGCTAGATTACTTATGTGAAGTCTTGAGACTGAATGAAATTTTCCTTCCTGAGAGAACAGGACCATGCCCTGAGAGGCCGTCATTCTTAGAAGGCAATCAAGTAGAGCACAGGAAGCCAAAGAAAGGAGAGGAAATGTTGCCAAGGAAAAGAGGGAACGGCTCACTGTTGCAGATACCACGGACCCAGAAGGACCTCTGCGCTCGTTGTCCTGTCTGGTCTTCAGCTAGCCCAGCTCTCCGGAGTCACAGCTGCTACCTCAGTGCGGGACGGAAAGGACCCTGAGGCCTGCGGAAGGGGATTGTAAGGGGAGACAAACGCCTCCCGTTCTTCTCTGCTTCTGCCTCCCTCCTACCTGCCGGTGTCTTGCGCGTCTGCTTCCCCTTCTACCAGATTTTAAATGGTTTGGATCTCAGTCCTCCTTTAAAAGTCACAGTAACTGATCATTTATTTTGTGAATAACCAGAAAAGAGGATCTCAAAGGCTCCAAACGCAAAGTCGTGGCAGGAGATACAAATGTTAATTACCTTGATTTAGTCTCTATGTATAACATGCAGTGAAACATCACACTGTGTGCTATAAATCTGCGCAACTACTGTGTGTTCACAGAATTGTTTTTAAATAAATATATCGATATAATGGAAGTGGCATACAGCTCCAGGCTATACCACCTGTGACCTTTTTCATCACCCAAGAATGATCAGAAACGCCTTCTAGTTACTTTGGTCATAAAGAGAATTCATATGCTATGGTCAAGGAGTATCCCAAAAACAAGCATGATTTCACATGGAAAAGTGAACAATGTTATTCAATATATTAATAAAAGAAAATAAAACTAAGTGATCATAACTACATGCAAGAACTCTTAGAAAGAAATCCAAAACTCATTCCTGATTTAAGAAAAAAGAAAAATTCTCAACGAACTGAAAATCAAAGGGAACTCAATCTGTTTCAAAGGGCTTCTTTGAAAAATTTACAGAAGAAGCGGGAAAAACTGAACATTCCCTTACAATCAAGAACAAGACAGGAAGTTATGCTCTTCTCACTTCTGTTCAATAATGAAATCCCAGGGCTGGGGAGCTGGCTTATTCAGTAGAATAAGCGCTTGCCTGGCAAGGTCAAGGGCCTGAGTTCAATCCCCAGTTCCGCAAAAAAAAAAAAAAAAGTGAAATCCCCAATCAAGTTTCCAGTACACATTTTTTGTTAAACTTGAAACACTAATTTTGAAAATCACGTGGTAATTCGAAGGACATAGAATAACTAAGGACCTGCCCTAACTGAGGTGTAGACTTCTTAGTATTCTAAACAACATGGCATTGGTGTAAAGAGACAAATAAATTATTGAAATAAAAGTCCGGTGAACACCCCTATGTACATTAATAATTGATTTTTGACAAACATACAAAGGCTACAAAGTATGACTATAACCATAACTGTATAAAATCTTTGTCACTTAACTTTTTTTTTTACTGGAATCAAACTCCTAACCTTGTGTTTGCCAGGCAAGCAATTGCACCGCTGCACCATCTCTCCAACAATATTTTTATATAAGAAACATTTTAAGAGGACAAAGGACAGGAATAGGCTCTTCTCCAGTGCCTTACGGGTCTCCAGTAGGGACATGAAAATGTTTGTGCCATTGCTGACCATCAGAGGGATTCCAAACAAAGCAGGCTGAGCGGGTCTCACACCTGCTTACATGATCATTACTCAAAGAGAGAAACAAACAACAAATGTTTGGGAGGATGTAGTAAATTAGGAATCTTGCACACCTCCAGTGGGAATGTAAGAGAGTGAGGCTACTTTGGAAGACAAAATGGTGATTCCTCAAGAAATTAAAAACAGCTATCACATGACTCAGAGTTGTCTTTCCTGTGTACAGCTATCCAAAAGAATTGAAATCCATAAATGAAGGATCATTTTGTATCTGTATATACAAAATAGGATAGATATACAACTACTTTCTCTTAATTCAATGAATAGAGAGATTTTTTTCTGATAGCGCTTGGACAGGATATCATGTCTGCATCTTGTACTATGAATAACTACTATGAAGACAACAATATGCAATGTATTAATTATTGTAACTGTCCTACTAACCTGTTTTGAAACTGTCTCATTGCTATTTGTTTCTCAATAAAATTAATAATAAAAAAAAAGAATCGAAATCCAGATCCTAAAGAGATGTCTGCACTCCATGTTCCTTGCCAGGTTTGACTGAACAGCCAAGATGTGGAGACAAGAAAAGGATCTGTCCAGACAGGTCTAGGGATAAACACCATGTGGTAGGGAATTCAGCTGTTCAGAACAGAAAGAGATGCTGTCACAGGTGACAGCACAGAGTAACCTCCGGAGCATTTGGTGAAGAGGAGAAAAACCAGTCCCAGAAAGACGCTGTGAAACACTCTTTGGTTTCACTCCTACAGAATATCAAAAATACTCCAACTGATAGAAGCTAAAGTGGCCCGGTGATCTCTGGGGGACAGGAAAGAAAGGAGTTGTTCCTTGGTCCATGCAAAGCTTCAGCTACACAAGATGATGACATTCTGGAGCTCCTTTGAGGAGCATTGTGCTTATACCTGAAACTCCTGCCCTATACTCTGAAATTGCTGCCAAGAGGTAGACCTCATGGTATCCATTTTTACAAAATGTTTATATATATATATATATATATATATATATATATATATATAGCTGTGCTGATATTGGTGAGAATTTGGAGTGAGTGGAAGGCACTGCTGCCATTGTGGATGAGAAGGTTAAGTGGCTCAAGGCTTCATAAGCCAGCCCAGGAGTTTCCTAAACAGTTAAACATGCACCCGCCTTGTCAGAGAGCCATTCCATCCTGAGGAACTGAAAGGACATTTCCACTCAAGAGCTTTCCAGGGATGCTTGTAATAGCTTTATTTCTCATATCCAAGACCAGAAACAACCCAAGGAGCCTTTAACAGATGCAGAAATTAGCGAACACAGTACAATCACATGATATAATAATACCCACAATAAGAAGTGAGCTATCAAACTGTGTGACAACGTTAATGTTTCTTGGAATAATTATGCTAAGTTGAAGAAGCTGCACATTATTTTTATATAAAATTGCACATTGGTTGCGGTGATGCTGTCATGAGTGTCTTCATACCTCAGAGCTCATCAAGCTGTACCCTTGAAGTATGTTCAGTTTATTGCATGTCAGTTAAATTCAACAGTCATTTATAATCCAGAAAATCAGAAAGGGTTTTAGATATTTCACTTGAGTATGGGGAGGAGGATAGAGGGATCAAACAAAAACAATGAATTCTATCTGTACACATCTTTATATATATGCAGTACAGTATGTTAGTACTACTAAGTGGGTTGACAGTGATTAGCATTTGTAACGTAATATTGAAATCCTTAAGTGATTGCTTAAGATCGCAAAACAAGAGCAACGTTGATTGACAGGTGATACCATCCTCATGAGCTACTTACGGAGGAAAGTTTTGACCCAAAAGGTTTTGGAAAGCAAGAATTCACCTGAGCCAACCCTGCCCTCTCTGTGGGTGCTGGACGCTCCCCAGATCTGCATGGGGCCACTGGACACCCGGTGCAAGTTTCGTGAGCCTCACTCTTACCTCAGTCCTAAGATATTCCCACCTCAGCCCACATCAAACAGAGATTGAGGCTAGGAGAACAGCGGAAACCCAGACTTCTTTGAGGAAAATCATAAGAACTGGAGACCTCGGGGAAAGAAAATGTAGGAGTGACATCAGCTAATAGCAACCATGTTGGAATAAGAAAACTAGAATCAGAATCGTTCTTCTCCATCCCTTTCTTGCTAGATGGCAGGAGTGAGAAGTTATATAACCTTCCTGTGTCTTGATGGATTTTTTTTCCTTTGCTAAGTGGAGTCAATAATAATTATTTTCCATTAAAGCTGTTTGGAGGACTGAAATAAATCATTCATGTAAAGCTTTTAGCCTAGCGCCTTGCATATGGTAGGGATGCATTAGCTTAGGAGTTAAGTGAAAAAATTATTTAGTGAACCCTCCACTTCTAAAAGCATCTGCACTCAAAACTAATCTGAGGAGGGACTATCTTAGGCCTTCCTGAAGTAAGGAAGCTGTGCGTCTCTGCCCATTGCTACTTCCTGTGTTGGAGTCTGGGTGATTGTTTTAATCATATGTACGGCCACAAATCCTACTAAGCATCTTTCCATTCTCCATGTGCACCAGGTTGTTTTGAGAATAAGCAAAGTAAATTTAGAGCCCAAACTAAGTTCTCAGTTAACATTGCCTCATGTACAGGAAGTTGAAAATCACTAACTAATCTGAAGCCATACACTGATGCAAAATTCTAAGCCTCTTCTACAACATCAACACAGCTAACTAGTGCCGGCCACAGAAGCTGATGTATTCAGGAAGCATTTGTGTGGCAGACAAAACCTGGAATCTGGCCAGCAGGATGCTCTGTGCAAAGTTCCTTCATCCCAGTCAATAGTTCCAAGTGCTTTGTGCAAAACACAGGCAAAAGCTCTGGTGCAAAAGCCAGTTTCTTGGCTACCAGTAAGATGTCATTGCCTACATCTTCTCCTGTGTACGTCCACCCAAAACTTTCCCAAAATACTTGTCCTATGCCCTTAAACTGAAAGCACAGATAAACTATTTAACTTGTATTCACTTTATCATACACAACCACACACACACACACACACACACACACACACACACACATCACATCACATAATTCGATACCAACCCTGAAGGATGATGAGATGAGTGTTATTACTGCCTTCTGCCCCCAGCAGTTGGGCTTTGAGCTTCTCTCCGCCAAATAAAAGGGGAAGCACGATAACAATAAATTTCAAGGTGAGTGATTTAGAGCAGGCAGTAGATCATGAACAAGGATGGTAGATATGACTATTAAGAGACCCAGCTCTAGCCAAGAGGAAGCAGCCCTCCCCGCCCCTGCCACTCCCTCTCTCACTGACCTTGGGGAAACTGCTGAGCCCCTTGAAGCCTTAAGTGCTTCCTCCACTGAGAATGGGGAATAATAACAGAACATGCTTCACAGGTATATCCTGCAAATTGAATAAGACAAGTCCTACAGTACATTGACTGTAAGTCCTGAAAAGTAATAAATATTAGTTTCTACCTACTGATATTATTGGTAGAATTTTTATTACCATTCCAATAACCCAGAATCAGTAAGGAGGCAAGTTTTGTAAAGAACAAATGAAGAAGAGAGTGAGAAAATTCCCTTCCACCCAAACAGTAACTGTATCTACAGAGAGCTTTGGGATTTCCCACCCCTTTTTGCTCTACTCCCCAAGTGTGTGCTATGCCAGAGAGAGTGATGGGTCCAGAAAATGCTAGAGAAGGAGGTAGACATGGCCCTACCCAGCCATCACTGCCTCTTCAACAATATAAATCCATGACGTAGGTCAACCCACTGGGCAGATAAGAAACTAAAGCCTGCAGGATTTGGGCCTTAAACACAGATGCTGCAACCTGAGGATAATTTGTTCATTCAACAAGAATTTATTGCTTTTTAGGTAGCCTGCCAGGCAATGAGTGTGAAAAAAAAATGTTTATTCTCTTGCCATTTGCTGTCCTGTTGTGAGAATCAGCCATGACCAAATGCATGAAGCATCCAGCCTGCCAGAATATAGCACGCATTACATAGAAGAGTAAGTGAGGAAGTGGAGGCGAAAAGCTCGGGTGTGAGTTTAAGTAGATAGTCTAGGAAAGTCTCCTCAGGGTGGTCACTGAGAAATTACAGGATGGACAGAGCAGCAAAGAAGTGGAGTATTTCCCAAGGGTCTACCCAGGGCCTTCCCTAGATCGGCTCAGGGATTTCCTAACAGCCTCCTTTACCTCCTTGTTCCTCAGACTGTAGATGAGGGGGTTCAGCATGGGGGTCACCACGGTGTAGAGCACAGACACCACCCTGTCCCCCTGTGAGGACTGGCCCGAGTTGTCTCTCAGGTACATGAAGATGAGGGTGCCGAAGAACAGAGCGACGGCCATGAGGTGGGAGGCACAGGTGGAGAAGGTCTTGGCCCGGCCCCCCGCAGAGCGGATCCTCGTGATGGCCACGATGATGAACAGGTAGGACACCAGGATCACCACGATGCACGCGGGCATGACGAACGTGGCAAACACAATGATGACCACTTCCTGGGTGTAGCTGTCCCCGCAAGTGAGTTTTAACAGTGGAGGAAGGTCACAGAAAATGAAATTGATCTCATTGCTTCCGCAGAAGGAGAGAGAGAAGGCGGAGACCGTGCGAACAAAGGCACTGGAAAAACCAGCGCCATAGGCCGCAGCCACTAAGCCCCAGCCGGCCTTTTCAGTGACAATGGTGGCATAGAGCAGTGGCCGGCACACGGCCACGTAGCGGTCATAGGCCATGATGGCCAAGAGGTAGCAGTCAATGGACGCAAAGAAGGTAAAGAGGAAGAACTGCACCGCGCAGCGAGCGTGGGAGATGACTGAGCCCTGTTCCCACAGCACCACCAGCATCTGGGGGACGATGACAGAGGAGTAGCATACATCCACGAAGGAAAGGTGGCCGAGGAAGAAGTACATGGGTGTGTGCAGCCGGCGATCTCTGCAGATCAGAATGATCATCCCTGCATTCCCCAGCAGGGTGGTGAGATAGAAACCCAAAAACATGAAGAAGAGGGGGGGCCCCCGCTCCGGGTGCTGTGTGAATGCAGTTAAGAAGAACTCTGTCACCACAGTGCAGTTTCCCCCCGCCATCCGTGTGGCAATTCACCAGGGACAGCTGCAATGAGAGTCGGGTGAAGGGATGCCTCCAGAGACACACAAGTCATTGCAAAACATAAAAAAAAAAGAGCTTAAACAGTGTCAGCCCCTCCAGTTCAACAAGATTTGTGGTTGCAGGAGGACCTCCAAATCTAGAGCTCAATGCAAGGTGAGAAGTAATAGATGCTTGCACCACGGCACGAACAGGACCCACGTGACCCCCTCTGGCTTATAAATTGGCTCTTGTGTTTGCAGCTCGGTCCGAGCACGATTGGCCGCCTCACGCTCCTCACTGCAGGGACGCTCAGCGCTTCTCTCAGCCCACAGGGATCGCAACTTCTTCCCCACACGTGAGCCAGCACACAGATCACAGCAGGTGTGAAGGCACTCGGGAGAGCCGGGAGCACTCCACACACACAGTGGTGATTTTAAAATTTAAATGAAGGTGTTAAGGAAGGAAAATATACATTCTACAAACAAAAGAGGGTGAGCCAAAAAAAAAAAAAAAAAGTCCATTATCAATCGCAATGGGACCCGCTTGTAGACATTTCTATTCTCGGTCTAGCAACATGTGTGTTTAGCCAGAGCTGCCTTCCTAGTTAGGGTTGGCTGGCTTACTAAGGCTTTACATGGATATATACACGGATGCAGATGCCAGCACTAACTGGGAACCAGAACAGCAAACGCGAGCTCCTATCAGCACCCAACACAACCCCGCTAGCGTTGCTCCGCTATTCTCAGAGTCCCTAATGAGACAAGCAGCAGTTTGGTAATAAACAGCAGTCAAATCTGCGAGCAGAAATAAACACCTGTGCTGTCTGGTGCTGTCTGAGTGCTACTGCAGGAGTCTGCACTGGTGGCTTTGGAGGCTCGTCACAAAGTGCGAGAACAAGGCCGCACAGGAGGGCGTTGATCGTGTTTGCACTCCTGATGCACCAGCCGCCAGGCCAATGCGGGGCTGGCCCAGTGGGGACACTAACCAAAAAATGAAATTAGACCCACAAGCCTTCAGCGGATGTGGGCTGTCCTCTCCTGAATTCTCCTGAAGCAAGTGGCTTCTACCCTTGCCTGTGGTTTCCTCCGGCAGGGACCTGCCAGTCCAGAGGACCCAGTTCTCGTTCTCCTGCAGCACATGTGTGACCCTGGTGAGGAAGGAAGTTGCCTTTCCGCTCTGCACTCAATCAGCCTGTCTTTGTTTCCTTTCAATAAGCAACACAGCTCAGGTCCGTAGTCACAGCAACATGCATGAGCAGGTCGCTTCTGCTACCTCCCTGTCCCAGGCTTGCTCTGAGAGTCCTCCCCCTCGTCCCAGCAAAGCAATGCATCTTTGACAGTAGCGTTTCCTGGGATTTTTCAGGTTCATCCCAAGAGGGCAGGGCTAGGAGACCGACTTCCCCATCTCTCGGGACTTGGGTCCTGCCCCAGGCCCTGCTATGGAGCTGCCTATGTTCATTGCCGGGGCACCAGGCTCTAATTGGTTCCACGGGTAATTCTCCAGGGAAAGGCATCTATCTGTGCCCAGCTTTCTAACACGTCTCTAAAGTCTCCAGTTTTCTCTCATTCCAAATTCACAGAGCCGGCCCGTGTGCACCTGCCCGCCCTGGTGGAGCTGCTCCTGCCCACGCCTGCTGATGGCTTTGCAGCAACCCTGATGCATTCTTTTTTTTTTTCTTTTATTTTATTTTATTGAGAAACAAATATCAATGAGACAGTTTCAAAGCTGATTAATAGGAAACAATGCACTCTTGAAGCTGCCCTGCATCTCCCTGAGGAGGTCTGTCAGGGATTTATACAGCGCCACCATGCTGGCCAGCTGGGACCGGATCCCCAAAGAGAAGATGTTTTAAAAGCATGAGTTTTTGTCACTTTGAAAGTTCACTCTGGCTGATGCAAAGAATTGAGCCTGGGGGACGTCATGAGAGGAGTCTGGGCAGCCCGGAATGAGAGGCCAGGAGCAGGCGCCATGAGAAAGCATTCTGTCTTCTCCAGTACTCGAGATTGAACCCAGCGCCCACAAACTGAGCCCATCCATCCCCAGCCATTTTTCTGTCTGTTGGTTTGTTTGTCTTTCTGTTCGTTTTAATTTTTGAAACAGGATCTCATTAAGTCACCATGCTTCCCAGGCTGGGCTCACAACTGTGCTCTTCCTGCCTTAGCCTCCAACAGCACTAGGATTCCAGGGCTGCCCCGCTGGGCCTTGCAGAAAAGCAGAAGGGGGGCCAGTAAGATAGCTTGGCGGACTACAGCGCCTGCTTAGGCAAGCTTAGGCAAGTGCAGGGACCACGGTTTGATCCATGGCACCACATGCTGAGCCAGCTCTGTCCCCAGTGCAGGCTGAGCCAGCCGCAGAGTCTGGGCACAGTGGCACACGCCTATAATTCCAGCTCTGAGGCTGAAAACAGGAGAATCACTATGAGTCTGAGCTGCATAGTGAGACCCCGTAACAACAAAATACACTAAAGAGAGAGAGAGAGAGAGAGAGAGAGAGAGAGAGAGAGAGAGAGAGAGAGAGAGACCGGAATGTGCTTGATGGTGGCCGCATCCTGCTCTGCAGCCTGGACCTCAGAGCTCAGGGAGTGCCGGACTCCTCTCGCTCGCGAATTCTCACGCAGCACCTCCAAGGACTCTGCCGCAGTCCGTCTGGCGCAGGGAGCAGGGCTATCCAGTTCCCTGGCTTCCTGGGTGGCACCTGTACGGCTCATCTGCAAAGCAGTTACGCAGGGGTGGTGCCGGAGAAAGCACCTGCAGGAGCGCCAGCCCCATCTGATCCTCTCTGTGCAGTACCACAACCCAAAGAAGAAAAGGAAGGCGTGTCCTTCAAGAGCGCAGCTGCTCCAAAGCCCACCAACTCCTTCCTCCCTCGCCGAACAACTGAGGGATGTGGTTTAGTGCTCCTCCATCCTAGAAACTTTACAGAGCTCTGTACACGGGGAGGACCACGAAGCTTCCTAGTGGCAAGGCCGCGACTCCAATCAGGCAGTGCTCCATAGCTTGGTCCCATCTGAGCACGCAGGCTGAGTCCAGGGCAGCGGAGCTCCCTGGAGACCCCCGGGAACTTTTGCAGTCTTGAGGCCCAGACGGCACCGGGCCCAGTTCAGTTAGGCAATGTGAGCGCATAGGCCAGACACTATTTTTAGCCCCTCAGTCTTCACATTGTGCAGAGGGGTTTGAGAATCACACAGAAGGCACCCACCTGTCCCCACACATCTTCAAGGGAGGAAATAGATTTACTGTTCTCATAAGATTGGAGCCCCCGTGTGCTCTTGGAGAACCACACTGCACATCAGCAAGTTAAAAGATGTGTAAAATCCTACAGTTAAGAAATCTCACTGACTTCGCCTAAGCCACCATTTCCCTAAAGGGTTTAGCCACTAAGCCTCTCCTTCATTAGCCTCTACCAAACCAGGCTTCCTAGGGAAGCGTACTCCCTCAGCAACGTGGCTCTACAGAGGCTCAGAAATTGTCCAAATGCCAAGCAGCAAAGCAGAAGTTACTCCAAGCAGCGGCACCTCCCGAGAGTTCATCCCGGAATCTGGCTCCCTCAAGTCCCTGAGAGACTGGCTTCCCCAAGAACAGTCACCCTGCCTGGAAAGGCACCGGGGAGGCAGTTGCAGGGGATGCTTTCCCTGTAGGCCCCTGGGGAGCTATGGAAGGAGACCCCAAGTTTCCCCTGAAGAAAGGCATTTTGTCCACTGTGAAGGGGCTTCCGGGGCTGAGCCCCTGCAGTTCTCTGTAGATGAGCTGACCCTGTGCATCTCAGCCCCAGTGAAATTGCCTGCCAAGCCCGTTAGAGCCTGCTTCCAGAAAGCACTGGAGCGCCTTAAATGAATTTAACTTAATCTGGAAACTGTTTTTAGAACGAACATATAGATCAGAACATAACACCACATCCCGTAAACACACACACTTGTTATATCTCAATTGACTTTTAATGACTTAAAAAATATTTTGAAGAAACCATATCATAACTACTCAGATGACTCAGCCCCTGTGTGGCCAGCTGTATGAGACAACAAGATGAATCTCAAGGAGTATTGATCGGGATTTTGCATACTGGATTAGAGTCTATAAAGCCAGAATACAGTTTGTGTTTTCTAAGACCTTTTTGCTCCTGGGTTCAAAATTTAAAAGAGTAATTCAACAGAATAGTAACAGCGAAGTCTACTTCAGGTCACGTTACGTAGGTATCCATGTCTGTTCCCTCTCCTGAGACAGAGGATAGAAGCATGAATTGATCAATCAAGAAAATTTGTTCACTCCTTTCATTCAGGCAAGAATCCTATGATTTAGGTGCTATCATTGTTTGAACCCAGAAATCTACTTAGAACGCACACTCCTAATGCTTACATAGCCCTGAGAATTTTCACAATGAGATCCACAAATTCCATTTTTGGAAATAGTTGAAAGAGTCTTCTTTGTATGTCTGTATTTTCTTTGTAGCTTTTTAGAAAAAAAGGGGGCAGCTGGCCTTAGTCACTTTATTTCCACTGGAACATAATATCCAACAAGCACAAATCAGAGGGGAGGTGAATCTTAGCTCACAGCTATGTGGTCTGCTGACTTCAAGGCAGAAAGGCATGGTGGAGGGGCTCTCGGGGAGCCGCTGCTTGCCTCACCCGCGTCAGGAAGCAGAGAGGAGAAGGCGCTGGGGAGGGAGATGTGTCCTCCCAGGTCCTGCCCCAGTGACCTGCCTCTGACCAGGCCAAGTCACCCGCATCACCCCGTGCTCCAAGCCTCTTCCAAAATCCCTGCCTCTGAGTGCATGGAGTCTGGGGAGCCTTCTCAATCGAAACCACAGCAGGACTTGACAGAAAACAGGTCTGAGCTTCCCTGTGGGAAGATTACAAAAGGAGCCTCTTGGGGCTGCTGGCCGAGTCCTTGCTCTTTCTACAGAGCATCCTCCACAGCCCCTGGTGATGCCCTGAGCTCGGTCCTCCTACTCGCCTCACGCGTGGTCTCACGCTCAAGACCCAGAATCCGGCAAGACCCAGAGTTGGTTGTAAGAAATAATCCTCTCTTCTTCCTAAAAGCTCTTTCTTTGAACTGTAGCAAGTCTCTGTCCTTTCCCTGAGGCCAAGCACTCATGGCTTATGGCCTGGAGGACACGCTAGGAAGGGTGCAGAGGCCAGGCTTGCGCTCTCATGCTGCGTCCACACTGGCCGCCTTCTCCCGTCCGAACTCGGAAGGACCTCGTGCCTGGCCAAGGCTGCGGCGCACCCCGTGCCTTTGCGTGTGTTGTGGGAGGATCGTCCAGCCGCGGAAGCGCCCTCTCAGCTCATCTTTGATCCCCGCCCGCCGCTCTCATACTCCAGGACTGTAGGATGTTTATGTGCTGTCCTGAGCTGCTGGACAGGCTATTCGAGGCCAGAAGGCCCCAGCTCTCCACTCACAGGCAGATCGCCTGAGGACCCCAGTGGAAAACCATTCAGAGATGGTGGAGTATTATTTGAATCAGCTAACTTGATTCTCAGCCATGACTATTAAGGCCAACCTGGGTGGCCAGCACCTTACCACAGGGGCCCTTGTCGCTCCCAAATACGGAAGACACTCCAGAGAAGACAGGCAACCAGAGCAATTCACATGGACTCTGTGCATATGCTCTCTCCCTGTTCCCCAAGCCCTATTCCTAGGAGGAGCTTTTGCCATTGATTTGCTTATAATTTTGCCAAAGTCTTCTCAGACCCCACATACCAGAACCTCACAGAATGATGGGGCCAAGGGGAACTTGGGAAGGCAGGCTGACTCGCCACTTTGCAGGGGTGCAGACTGGGATCTTGGGGCAATGACCCCTAGTCCCTGGGCTTCTTAGGGAGATCCAGGTGCTGGTGGCAGAAGGCCAGCAGGTCACATGGACTGAACACACAGGGGATTCCCAACCCCGTGAAGATTTAGGACAAGGGCTAGGCTGAGCTTCAGGGACAGCTGAGCCCAGAAGGCCTGGTGCTGCCTTGAGTTTGTCTTTGCTCACAGTTCTCTAAATATGAGTTCTATTCACTTCCCAAACCTACTTTCTCCAACAAGTGGAGGGCTCACTGAGTCTGTGTGAACTCTATGTCTTTGATTTTCTACCACAAAAGAGGAAAATTAGTGTTTTGGTGCAAGTTTTAAAAAAACAAGGAAGATCTCAGACATCATGGCCAAAGGATGAGGCAGAAAGATTGGTCAGTGTGGGTCAGGTGACAATTGATGAGAACCAGAAATGGAAACAGAAATGGGCAAGGAAATGGAAGGCTCGTGTGAACCGAATGTGACAGTGAAGGAAGGAGCATTTTCCAGAGACAGGGAAGCCTCTGTGGGGATGCAGCGAAGCAGGCCT
>NW_004524815.1:2018008-2027707 GCF_000260255.1 Octodon degus | reverse complement strand
TTTACCTATAGAAAGAAGGAAGAGAAAAAGAAATATTTATGTATATATACAGTATAGCTTGAATAAGTGCACTGATTTCTGCTGGTCTATCGAAAGGAGAAGTTAATGTTTAACTTCTTTGCTTCTCCTTTTTAATGTCTTATAACTTCTTTTACCCATTTTGCATGCTTGGGTCTGGTAATGTGAAGAACTAATTTGAAGACACCATTGTGCGATACAGCAACCATTGGTGAATTCCTATTATCTTGTTTAGTGAAACTCTGTATCATTTTTAATGGTTTTCTCTTTTTGTTATTTTTTTATTCTCTTTAAAAATAAAAAAGAAGATACAAGGTGTGATCAAAATGTACAGTGAATGTGTAACTTCAAAAAACTTCCTGCAATGAAAGACATGTTACTCTTAACCTTCCCTCCCTCCCAGCACACTGTTCTTGCCACTTTCTGAAACAGTTCTGGGGGTCCTCTCGGGGATCTTCCACAGTGTGATCAAAAATATGGTGAATGCTGCCACCCAGTGCCACTCAGTGGAAAGGCGGGCTTGCAGGCATGGGACAGGGCGTTCCTACCCGCCTGTTGGCTGGATCCGCAATGCTGCAAGCTCTTCACTCCTTCTGATTTGTTTTGGCTTCAAGACCACTTTGCATGAAAATAGGACAGCTACTTCTGTTTGTTTCTGTATTCCCCTTGCATGGACTGTTGCTTGCCTTCCTTTCATTTTTAGTCTGTGAATGTCTTCTTGGGTTGATGCGCCTGTTGCTTGGGGCACACTGTTCAGTTTTGTTTCCTGATCTGCGCAGCCAGTCTCTGTCAGGGGCAGGGGCAGAGGGGAGCCGGTCACATTGAGAGTGGCCCCTGAGAGCCCTTGCTTGCTCCTGCGGCGGCATCCCTGTGCTTCCTGCCGCTCAGCCCGCCTGGTGGCTTCACTCTGTTGGCCCCTACAGAACGGCCAGCTTGTCGCTTGCTGCGGTGTCTCTGAGATGAGCTTGGAGCGCTGGTTTGTGGTCATGAGCAGCTTTGGGTGCTTTTGATCATGGAAGCATCTTATTTCTCCAATAATTTTGTATTGGTCTGATTTGGTTTGGTTTAGTTTTGCCATACCACAGATTGAACTCAGAACAATGTGATTATCAGAGAGGCACTTACGCCACTAAGCTATTTCCCTGGAGTCTCCAATAATTTTGAAGAGCCGCCCAAATAGCTCAGTGGATTAAAGAGCCTGCAAGCAGGTGCAGGGGCCAGGAGTTCAATCCCAGGGCTGCTGGCACGTGCCTGTAATCCCAGCACTTGGCAGGCTGTAAACCGAAGAATCACTATGAGTCCCATCTTGTAGTGAGACCCTGAACACCCTGTAGACCCTTCCCTAAAAAATAAATAAATTCTCCATTAATTTTGAAAGATAACTCTTTAGGATATATCAGTCTGGATTGGAAGTTGTTTTCTTTTAGGGCTGAAAACACCATTTCACTGCATGCTCTCCTGACCTCTCAGGTTTATTTTCAGGACTGTGCTGTAATTCCAGGGGGTTTGCTTTCATACGTGATTTGCTGCTTTTCTATGACAACTAGCAAGATTCTGTGCTTACGTGGGACTTCTGGAACCCTGAGTCTGATGTGTCATAGGTGGGCTCTTTTCTGATCTTGGCTATGTGGGATTCTATGTGCCTCACTTGTTTGTATGTTAAATAATTTTAAAGCTTTCTGTCCTTATTTCAGCACATGAGTTGTCATGCCATTTATGCTCTCTTCTGATCTTCCCTAATCCCAGTACCTGGGATTAGTCTCCCTTGCATCATCTGGCAGTGAGTGGATCCATGGTTCGTGTTCTCTTCCTGTCCTAGGGAGTCGCTCCTTGATTGCTCACAGACACTGGCCTGAGCTCTGCCTCACGCGGGTCATGTCTGCTGCCCTGCCTGTGACATTACGCTTAGTCTCCTGAATTTCCATCTTATACGCTACTTATGGACTCTGATTCTCTTCTGTGCTAGGCATTCCTGTTTTGTATCTTTTTTTTTTTTAACTCAACTAGCTTTTTATTTGTGTCTTCTGTAGACTCACTGGTTGTTTTTGTTTATTAGGGCCATTATCTGTCTAGTTATATCTTCTTGATATTCACCATGCACCTTATTGATCCACTTTTAGCTCCTCTGGTGTTCTGTTGAATAATTCAGATGTGGGCTTTTGATTCCACACTTCTGTGCTCCATGGATAGATCGGCTTCGGGGGAGTTGGCAGTTTGGGGAGGTATTTGGTTGCCTTGCATTCTCGTGTTTCCTTCTGTGGTTCGTTTGTTGGGCACACTGGAGCTTGCAGGCTGATTGCAGTGGGGGACTGAGTTGGCAGTACGGAGCCCTCGTGAGTTCATCTCCGCTGTCCAGTGATACCCTCTGCACCCGGCCAGCTGTAGGCCAGCTCTGACCTGGGACGCAGCCACCTCCCTTGACGTGGATGAGGAAGCTGCGGGTTATTTGGCCCTGTACCCACCGCTCCAGGAACTGGCCACTGACCTGCTAACAACACAACAGCAGCCCGGGCACTGGAGTACTAAGAAAAGCAATTAACAGCAACAACTACGTCGCCTTGACTGTGGTAACAAAATCAGCAATAATAATAGCATCAAAGACAAGCTAGATATTGATATATCCTGAGAACTACATTTGTACCACCCTTGACCGTGGAGATCTACAATCGTAGTATGAACACTAAGACAAGCCGAATATTTACCTACAATAACTGTCTACTAAACTGAACACTTTACATTCACTAACAATAGAGCTGTATTCAACATTAGTAGCACAGAGTTAACCAAAAAATGATAATTCCCTGTGGTTATACTAATAAAGGGGCACAGGGAGGGGAACTGGAGAATAAGAGGAGTAATTGAAATGTTTATCAATGGAAGGAGAGAAAGAGATTAGGAAACCTACTGAGGAGTAAAAGGAAGTTAATAGTATGAGATACTAATAATAGAAGAAAATGAACTAGAAAAATATGAAAAGAAAAAATAGCAAAATAGAGAAAAATGTTGCAAGGAGATTATGAGGCCACAGAGTACAGTGATGACTGGTGTATAATATGCCTGAGGAGAGTCACCTAGGGAGAAAAAAATAAATTTCTCAGGCTTTCACGGAGAGCAAATTGGTCAAGCAATGGCTGTGGTTCATCCAGATGGCTGACACTGACAAAAGATCTACAAGCTGTTGTACATGGCTTCAGGGTAAAAAGTGAGCTATAAAAGGCTCAAGCCAACAACTTCTGACAATTGCCAGTTCTGCTAATCACCCACTACTATTATGGACTATTGGAGTATATTGGGCTATTTTGCTGAATTCAAGTACAGGATGCAGTAAGTCTTCCTCTGTGGGTTCCTGGGGTCCAGCGCTGCAGGTCAGTCTGCTGCTTCTCTGAGGAGCCGTGGGCTTTCCTGGGTTCACCTCCTGTCTTGGAACACTGGCCTTGGTAAGCAGGTGGACCGGTCATTCTGTGCCTCCGGGGTCCAGCATCGGGGAAACATGCTGGGTGTGGAGTTTGGGAGGGTGGATCTTAGAGGAGGGAAGAGGCTCCTCCTCTTCTTTGTCTGTTTGTTTGTGGGTTTTGTAAGTTTTCTTTTTTGTTAATTTGGGGGTGGGGAATTTTTGGTTTGTTGACTAGTTGCTCCTCTTTTTGTTTCTGTGTTTGCATTCTGGATTTAAGAACATTTAACATGAGTTTCTTCTCCTTGACATATTATAAAGTATCCTATAGTGCTTCATTAGATGTAGGCCCTACATTGTACATCAGACTTCTAGAACTTATGCATCTTGCCTAACTGCAACTTTATGCCCATTGAATAATTTCCCATCTCCCCTTCCTCTTAGCTTTGGCCACCACCATCGTGCTCTCTGATTCCACAAGTTTGCTGTGTTAGATAATTTGTATGTGGATGAGGAACATTTGCCTTTCTGTGGCTTGTGACTTTCAGCTACTGTAACTCCTCTAGGTTCACCTCAGATGCTGGAATTTCCCTCTTTTAGGAGCCTGAGTTTAAAGTTACACTTTCTTCATATGTTCATCTGCCCTTGAGCCTTAGGGTCATGTCCACCTCTTGGGTGATGTGCTCAACTCTGCAGTACACAGGGAGGTGACCTCTCTCCCTATCATGCTGACGTCAGCCCTTTTGAATCCATGCTCAGAACTGGAGTTGCTGGATTACACAGTGGTTTTGTTCTGTAAGCCGGAAGCAGATATTTTTGCATGATTTATCACCAGCCGTGTATTTTCAAGTAAAGTGGCACTTATAGAATTAAAACAACAGAACAAAAACAATCACAGACCTTTATCTGGATGAGTCCGACACTGCATAAAAGACAAGGAAATGGCCTCATTTACAGCCATCATCAACTCTTCCAGACACAAATGGAACACATGTTCTGACTTCCCTTGAGCTCTTTTTCTGGAACAAAAAGTATATGGAGTCCTGTATATAACTTGAGGCTCTGTGGCCCGGTTTCTACCTTTTCAGTTATTCCTTTCCTCTTGAACTCTTTAGATGCTTGCTCAAAATTTAATCAGAAGGATGCACTAAATGACTTCTTTAGCCCTGGAAACTCGTTCACTTAGAGCTCCTTTTCCACTCCTCATGAATTCTCTCCCTTCTTATAGATGCTGAGAGAGAAAGTAATTCCTTGGTGTACTGTTTTATTTACACAAACCCAATATTGTCTTTTCCAATTAGGATAGAATTTCATAGAACTTGTTCAAGAACTCCAACTACTTACTTAATGTTTTCCATTGCCCATAATTGCAATTGACACATGAAAAATATATTAATCATCCCTTAATGGAGCTAAGGTTATTTTCAGCCTCAGCTTTAACACTCAAAAACAACACTACTAAAAGGAAAAAATACTTCATATGAAAATCACAAATCTATTTTCAAATATCCTGTCTTCTAGAATGAACACAACACCCTTGAAGTTTTAGATCTATTTTAGTCTACTTTGTGATCTTAAATTGAATATCCTCAGCCATGTGCACTCCTAATTTTCCACCTTTCCTAATCTACTTGTTCCAGTAGAAAACCCTGTTACTAGAACTCCATGCTTGACACACTGCTTTAGCTGGCTGAGCTTGGAATCTTCCTGTGTGTCAGATACAGTCTCCTCCTCCTCCTCCTCCTCCTCCCACAAGCGTGTACCTCACTCATATACCTGGGGTCTTGGTACATGATATTCTGAACATCCAAGTTTGGTATTTGAAGTTCCAAAGAATAGGGACAAAAGGAGCTTGAGTGTGGGAAAAAGAGATCACCCAGAAAAGTGAAGAAATAGGGGTAGAGGGAACCCCATTCAGCTCTGTGCCTTGGGTCCAATTGATACAGGCACCTGTAGTTAGAGAAGCGAAGCTCAAATACCAGGGTCCCTAGTGAAGCTTTCGGCTGAGGTATCACAGACCACAGGGTAAACTGGGAAACCTGCTACCCTTGCATGAAAGGCAGGAACACTCTGCCTCCCCGAGGACAAACAGTGTAAAAACATAGAATCGCCATCTGTGATTCTAACACCAGAACTGCCATTGCGGACAGTGTGGCATGACTCCACTGAGCATGCTGAGTGGCACACAGAAGCTGGGCCAGGTGGGACAGGAGAAACAGCAGGACACATTTCCAGAAAGAACAACAAAGCACAGATGTGCTCTTGTGGGCGTTCTTTAGGGTTTTGTGTGAAGCATCATGGGAACCCCTGGCAAGATCCTAAGACCACTTTGAGCAGGATCAGCTTTAGTAATTGGGTCACAAAAATGCTATAACTTGACCATAGAAAATAAGTATAGTCTAACTATTGAACCCTAAATGATGACATAATTCTGATGCACATGGGGATGAAGGATGCTGAAGCTGATGTCTACAACTCACTTGGAAACAAATCAGAAAGTAAGGGGCATTCGCAGATGAATCGGTAGAGATAAATTAAGAAATAATATAGACATACACATACATACATAAGTGGTGAGGTAAATTTAACAGATATTAGCTATCACAGAATCTAAGTACTAAGTACAGAGAGTTTATTTTCAAAATAGCTCTATGGTGCAAATCTTTCACAGAAAATTTTGAAAAAATACAGTCTTCTGTCTTCACAGACTGTTGAGGGTGGCCTCACTGCGGCTGCGTGGGGTCAACTCCACAGCTCCCACTCCAGTCTCTTCTTAGTCTTTTTCTTTTCTTCCTGGAGCAAACACTCTGGTGCTTTCCACGCCATGTACATGACATGCTCCTGGCCCACCAGGCATGTATGAATTGAATGGGCAGCTCCGCCAGGCTGGTGCCACAGAGCAGGTGACCCCTGGAGCCCCAAGGCCAAGGTGGTTAGCACAGCTTGAGCCTGCGGAGAATCTTCCCTACAGCCTCTTTCACCTCCTTGTTCCTCAGGCTGTAGATGAGGGGGTTCAGCATGGGGATCACTGCAGTGTAGAACACAGACACCACCCTGTCCCCCTGTGAGGACTGGCCCGAGTTGTCTCTCAGGTACATGAAGATGAGGGTGCCAAAGAACAGAGTGACAGCAGTGAGGTGGGAGGCGCAGGTGGAGAAGGTCTTGGCCCGGCCCCCCACAGAGCGGATCCTCGTGATGGCCACAATGATGAACAGGTAGGACACCAGGATTACCCCCATGGAGGCGGGGATGACGAAAATGGCAAATACAATGATGACCACTTCCTGGGTGTAGCTGTCCCCGCAACTCAGCTTTAAGAGTGGAGGGAGATCACAGAAAATGAAGTTGATCTCATTGTTGCCACAGAAGGAGAGAGAGAAGGCGGAGACCGTCCGCACCAAGGCACTGAAGAGACCAGCCACGTAAGCCCCAGCCACAAAACCTAGACAAGCCCTCTGGGTCATGATGGTAACATAGAGCAAAGGCTGGCACACGGCCACGTAGCGGTCATAGGCCATGAGGGCCAGCAGGTAGCAGTCGATGGAACCAAAGAAGGTGAAGAGGAAGAACTGTGCTGCGCAGCGAGCATAGGACAAAGCTGCCCCACACTCCAACAGCACAGCCATCACCTGAGGAACGGTGGTGGAGGAGTAGCAGATATCCGTGGCAGAGAGGTGGCTCAGAAGGAAGTACATCGGGCTGTGCAGCCGGCGGTCCACGCGGATCACGATAATCATCCCCAAGTTTCCCACTAAAGTGAGGAGGTAGATGGATAAAAACAAGAGGAAGAGAGGTGGCCCCCACTCTGGAAACTCAGTGAAAGCGATCAGGAGGAATTCTGTCACTAGGGTGAGGTTTGCCTCTGCCATGCGGGCTCTGGTACCTGAGAAGAAGGGGATGCGGAGCGAGTTAGGAAACTACAAGCAAAATTTACTGCATTTCTAGTTTTCATCTATTGAACGTGAGGCCAAAGTATGCCAGACATGACGGCGCAGACCCCACCTCCACAGAGCTCTGTAACGTAGTCCTCTCCTTGTTCTCCAAAGCAGACACAGGTGACTGTTCCCAGCTCTCTCACTTCTACTGCTGGATCGCTGAGTGAGTCTGGGGTCAGGGGGCCCCTCGGCCGCACTCTCCTCCGGGCTGCCTGCTTCCCCACCACCCCGCGGGCCATCTCAGGACCCTGCCCTTCCTTCTCTGAGGCCTCAGCTCTCTGTTATGTCCAGCCCTGCTCATGTCTGGATTAAAGCGGCAGCCGTGCACCAGCGGCTCTCCCTGCCTTCCGTCTGCTGCTCGATAGTTTTTGCTCCTTTAATTGAAATCAGGGTTAAAATCTGGATTCTCTGTGAAGACTCTGCCCTGGCGCCCCACTGGGGGCAGGTGTCAATCGGGCCCCTCGGGGGGCAGCGCCGTGTTCCCCGACCTCTGGGCCTACTCCCCCCGCACCCCCTGTGGGCGACACTTCTGGCTCTTGCACCCGCGCTCACACCCGCCTCCGGCTCTGCAGCCCTGGCATTTGGCGGAGCACCCTTCTCCCTAGGACGTCTGTGTTTCCAGCCCCAGGTCGGTCCTTCAGCTCTTGACTAGCTTGAAGCCGCGGTGCGCACGCACTTCTAGCCTGCTCCGTCCGCCTTCCCCGGTGCTCAGAGATGAGGGAACTTAGCACATTTTTGTGGAATAAGTTTTCAAATGAGATAGGAAGCACCTGGCAAAACGAAAGCTCTATACACATGTTCAAGTGATTACTTTTAGCTTTTGAAAGCCTTAAACAACAGAAAATGTGTGGATTGTAAAAACTCACTAGAACCAACGGACACCTGCAACCAGGGTTTGTGTCTATATGCTACCCGTGTGCTAAGTGGCAAGCTTCCACCGTAACTAGACCCTCCTGATTTTTACCACAAAGGGATTTCATACCACCCTTAACAGAAAATGAACAGACATTCCTGTGAACAGCATATACTAATTCATTCGATCCTCCCGACCCTTTCATGATGAAGGAACTTTTCTGATCCCCCTTCTACAGCTGAGGAAACTTGCATCTGAACGAACTTAACACCCGCAAGATTGCGCAGGCGGTGGATGGCCGGCTGTCCTTTGAGATGACGCTGAACACGGGTCTGTTTACCTGGTGACAAGGTTTCACACGCTTTGGGAAGTCCACAGACACCACGCCTGCGCTTCAGCCCAAGGCGCCGAGGGCAGCTGGAGGCTTCAGAGTGAACACATAGGCCAGCCTTTGGCAGGGCTGCGAGGGAGCAGTGCGGAGGGGGCATCTCGCAAGCATAAGACCTCGGCAGCTGGGCCCATGCTGGGCGGACCTATGGGGAAAGTGACAAACAGCGACAGCGGAAACGGCTGTGGGGATCTGCCCTAGACTGGAGCCAGGAGAGCCGCCAGGCCGCTCCCCAGAATTCTACCTCGGCTCTCCCCGGCTGGTCTTCTGCTGTGTCTCTGCTCTTGCTAAGCCTCCTCCACTGCCTAGAGAAGCATCCTAACGGTCAAGGGGGAGGGCACAGCAGGTCTGGGGTGTCCTGCTGCCTTCCCACACCTGCTCAGGGGCCACGGCAAGCCCATCACTTAGAGCCTCGGTGTCTTCCTCCCTCCTGCCACATCACAGGCACGCGCGCACACACAGGACCCGGGGACAGCTGTGCCTCAGCTGCCTGACAGCCCCTGCGCCATATGATCAAGATCCTTGCAGCTAGTACAGTCCTAGCAAGGACTCTCTTAGCCTTCGTTTCCGTGATGTGCTAAGTCTCGTTAGGACACCTACCTTGGTCGAGTTTTCATTCAATTTCAAGCAGAGGTTCAAGAACAGCATCTTCCTATTGGCTCCCTGCTCCAGCCTAAGTCTCTTTAGCCAAAAACACTCACAGTTGCTACAAACACTGTCAGGTCCCTGCTCGATGCCTGAAGTGGTCTCCAAGGAGCGACAGTTATGGTTCCTGCAGGTCCCACTTACACAGGAGAAGCAGCTTCCTCTGAGACCCAGCCCCCAACCCCCAATGGCCCTGCTAGTGAGGTCTAAGAGAGCTGAGTCCCAATTCTGCATGTCTCTTGAGGAACCGGAAGTCTCTGGCAACGTCTCCAACCAGAAGAGTGTCACGTACTATGCCAGCTGCCACCTCACCGATGTGGCTGTATCCTGAGAGAAGGCGAGACTTCCTCTACATTGTACAGGAGGGCCAAGGAGCAGCCTGCCCAGACAGCAGTGGACACATTGTGTCTTGTTTGTCCTCTCTGGAAGTCACCAGGCTCATTAAGTCAGTCTCTCTCATTCTCTCTCT
>NW_004524815.1:2012198-2017869 GCF_000260255.1 Octodon degus | reverse complement strand
TCTCTCCCTCTCTCTCTCCCCACAGGGAAACCAAAGGGCAAAGAGGAGAATTTGACAAGCTTTTCTCGGCATGGTCTTTGCCAGCTCTCTGTATCTTTGACAGTACAGAATTTTTAGGCCCTACTTCATAGGCATTTTGTTAAATTGAATTATAATATGTCTCGATCAAAAAAAAGAAAAAAGCAGGAAGGAAGATGACAAAGAATGACAATTTTTCTCTTTGGACATAATGAGAAAATGGAACCCTTGTAGTTCACCAGTTCATGACTTTGCTGAGAATTCTAAATAAAGAGCAAGGGATACAAAATATGAAATATAACCACTACTGTTGAATACTCCTCTTGTTTAGTAAAATTCTTTATCATTTTTAATGTTTTTTATTCTTTTTACTCTCTTTAAAAATAAAAGCAAAATAGAAAACACACACACAATTCCAGTCTATAAGAAACAAACAATAAACATCTGAAGAGATGAGATAGTTATCCATCTTAAAGGGTGACAGGTGCAAAACCTTTCAGCTAAATCTGAGTCACGTACCACACACACTCAGCATAGAGCAGGATTGCTTACAGCTGGAGTGGACGTGGGAGGCCTTCCCAGAGGAGACGAATTTTGAGGTCAGTTGGAAGGAGGAGGCGATGGGGGAACAACAGGTGAAACAGTCCAGGAAGGGGATCAGCATGACCACACGCACAACAGAAGAGCCAGTGAACTCTTGGGGCAGTATGCGGTACTTTGGGGACAATGACAGATAGTACAGGTTGAGGGCTCTTTTTGCAAATTGATTGGGACCAGAAATGCTTCAAATTTCAGATATTACAGTATCTGCACATGCACAATGAGCTCTCCTGGGGGTGGGGCCCAAGTCTAAGTATGAAATTCATTCTTACACAAAGCCTGGAGGTAATTTTATAAGTGCTTTTGAAGTACCTATATGTTTTGACTGTAATGTAGCACATGAAGTCAGTGAAATTTTCCGATGCAGCGTTATGTAAGTGCTCAAAACTGTCCAGATTCTGAAGCACAAGTCTAAGATCCTGTGATCCCCATCAAACCCGGGTATAGAACCCTGTGGTCTAAAGAATTATGAACCAAAGTACATGTGTTGGCCCATTAGCACCCCAAATGCATTGGTGAATGAGGAGAACTGTAGGAAGCACTCCTGTTAGAAAAGGAAAAGGAGTAGACACATGATGGACATCGCAACCCTGAAGTCCTGGTAAAGCACGGCTGCGTCCCTACCACGGGGTACAAAATGCAACTTTGTATGTCATGAATCCACTCCCTTGAGAAGAAAGGAGAGGCAAGAGGCAGGAAGAATTTCCCAGACCTGTGTTCTTATAGCTTTTAGAGAATACCATGACCATGACATTTTTTCCTACACAAAAAATTATGACCCAATTCTGTGTTTGACTTGTCCCTAAGTCCACATTCTTTTGCCACTTAGAGATCACCGGAAAGAGCGATGATAAGTTGGATGAGAATATGCGCACTGTCAGACTGCTGGCGCTGTCATGTTCTAGCTCAGCACCCCACGAGTATACGTCGTCTCTCTGCACTTCAACCTCCTCGTGTGTAAGTCAGGAATAAGAGTGCCACTCTGAAGAAGTTATGAAGAAAATTCTATAAGGAGAGAAAGCAAAGTCGCTCTTGCTCAGGGAGTGTGACCTTCACCGAGCAGGTGGGCATTTCTGGGTGCCCCGATTCAGTTTCCTTCCCACCTCCCAGTCTGATTCTGTACATACTGAATGTCGTTGCAGAGTGTGCACGAACTGGTCATCTTAAGAGAATGCCAGAACCTGTCCAGATTTTCATGAATGCAGACAGGTCTACCACTAGCAACCATGATAGCCGCAGAGTCAGCACCCCTGGAAGCCTATCTCAGTCACTTTCTTTGTCACTGGAACAAAATAACCAACACCAGCAACTTGAAGGAGAAGAAGTTTATCTTGGCTAATGGCTTCAATCCACGATTGGCTGCCTTACGGCAGAAATGCGATGGCTAAGAGCTCTGGAGGAGACAAAGGCCTGTTCATGCCCTGGTGGTCAGCAAGTAGAAAGAGAAGTGAATGAACCAAGAAGGGAATAAACACTTCCAGTCACCTGTCCCTTGACCTGTTGCTCCTCACCAAGCCCCACCTCCCAGCAGCCCCTTCAGCTCCATTCCTAATAGCGCCCTGAGCATCCCGCCGTCTTCCCAACAGGGGAGACTTGGAGGCCACTTGAGATCTAAGCCATCAAAGAGACGTCACGTGTCATACACTCTGCCAGGCATCCCACATATGACTTCTCACTAAAAAATAAATGTATAGCCGGCATCCTGCGCTGCGCGGCGCTGCACAGCGAAGATGGCGGCCTCCAGGTGGGTGCGTGCGGCTTTGCTCCTGCTCTGTGCCTCTGACCTACTGCTGCTGCCTCTAGCTGTGGTTTGTGCGGCCGAAGGCCCGGCCGGGAAGCCCGGCGAGACCACCCCGCCTCCGCAGAAGAAGAAGAAGAAGAAGGACATTCGCGACTACAACGATGCGGACATGGAGCGTCTCCTGGAACAGTGGGAGAGAGATGATGACATAGAAGAGGGAGATCTTCCGGAGCACAAGAGACCCCCCAGCACCTGTTGACTTCTCCAAGATAGATCCGGGCAAGCCTGAGAGCATCCTGAAGATGACAAAGAAAGGGAAGACACTCATGATGTTCGTCACTGTATCTGGGAGCCCCACAGAAAAGGAGACTGAGGAGATCACAAGCTTGTGGCAGGGCAGCCTGTTTAATGCCAACTATGACGTGCAGAGGTTCATCGTGGGCTCAGATCGGGCCATCTTCATGCTGCGAGACGGGAGCTATGCCTGGGAGATCAAGGACTTCTTGGTCAGTCAGGACAGGTGTGCTGATGTCACTCTGGAGGGGCAGGTGTACCCTGGCAAAGGAGGAGGAAGCAAAGAGAAAAATAAAACAAAGCAAGAGAAGGGAAAAAAGAAGAAGGCAGGGGATTCAAGATCACAGGCCTCAAAGGAAGACAACCGAGCTGGAAGAGAAGAACTGTGACAGCCACTCCCCTTGGAGCAGAAGGACAAGGGAGCCTGGCTGGTTTCATGGGCAGGGTGGGTGCTGCATATTTGGTGATGTTCTTAAGTCTTCTGGAAAGGGTCTGCCATGCAACCAGTCTGACCGGTACAGAAGTTACTGTTGTGAAGCCTTCAGGGATGAAGGTTTTCTGATTAATAGCAGACGCTGCCAAGTTTACACCTTCTCCAGAGTTGCCAGCCTGGACCCCCGACTTGTCGCTTCCCCAACAGACCTGATGGGTCATTGTCCTCACCTCACTGCTCTGTTCTGTTGGGCTGTGTCTGCTTCTGATTTTCTCCTAACCAAAAGACAGCAGGTTCTGATCCAACAGGCTTTTTAATACTTGGCTTCACTGGGTCACTGTTGAGCTGCAGCAGATTGCTTAGATCACAGTGAAGGTAGGGTGAGCCGTGGTACTGCTGTGTCACCAGGGAACTGGGCGCCCCAGCTGTGCAGGACACAGAGGTACGGGAGTGGTGCCACTTGACTCTGAGTCTTTACTTGAGATATCCCTGACTGAAGTCCCTGTCCTCAGCTGGAAGGAACTCTTGCTACCCTGTGGCTTTGTTGAGGACAGTGAGATCATTGTCAGATGTGCAGACTGGATGGACCAGCAGAGCCCTGAGCAGGCATGATGGAGACATGACAACTTCACGTGTTCTAGACATTTCCTTTGATAAGTGCCTACGCTTGTGCTTTTTGTGATACTAATGAGATGTGCTGCTGTTCATGTCTGAATTGTTACCCTTTGCATCATGGAGTCACTCTGAATAAGGACATTTATGTGCAGATGTCATTTTTAGGAATTTAAATTCTTTGAAGAAAAATATCAGTTGGGATTTTAATACATTAAAAATAGCACATGTAAAAAAAATAAATAAAAATAAAAATAAATGTATAAATGATTTAAACTAAATGTAGCATTTCTAGTCATACAAGAAAATCCTCAGATGTGGAAAAGCATTCTCCCTTTGGGTGTGCATCCTCATTACTCCATGCCACGTCCTGGCTTTTCCTCTCTTTCAATGTGCTTTTCTCTAGCTCAATGTCCATGTTATTATTGATGTCAGACTCTCCCTTTCTTGCCATTACATGATTCAAGTTCAAATATCTATCTTTCTCTCCATTAAAATGTAGAATTTCCTGGTTGACAGTGCATCTGTGTCTTACTCTGCTTTTCCCTGGCGCAGGGATTCATGGGAAACTCCCTACTAAAGGATGCCCAACCTCTGCGGGCCAGGTTCTGTACCTAGTATTCTTTGAATATGTACAAATGATGAGCACCGAGGTGAGTGGTACAACAGAGGAGGCTGCTGATGAGCATTTTGCAGAGCTGTGAAGATAACTGTGACAGCTTAACTTTAATAAAAGCTTTCCTTGGGGTCTCCTTGACTTCCTTGTTCCTCAGGTTATAAAACTGAGATGTCCACTCTAGGGCTCACTATGGTACAGAGCATCGTCATAACCTCTTCCCTCATCAGCAATCTGCCTCAGTCACTGCATACACAGATTGAAGCTGGAGGCACCAAGATCAGCCCAGCTGCAGTTGTGTGTAAAGCGAAGTACAGAGCCTTTGCCTGGAGACCTGATTTGCAGGTGTGTGGATGGCTTTGTGGAACAGGATAGCAGCTGGTCGGGTCAGAGTCTTTCAAGAAACAAAGAGGAAAATCAGCAGCTGCAGGAGGATGCTATGACCACCGTGAGAACACGGGAGACCCGAAAGGGCAGTGTACTGCTAGAGCTACATTTGCTGAGCTAAACTTCTGGGAGGCAGGGTAGTAGCACAGAGCAGGGATCGACAACAGAACAAACTATCGACAGTCATATCGGAAGCTCTGTCTAACTCGTATCCAACATAAGACCCTAATTTCAGCCAAATGATATCCATGACATTTTTAAGCCATGGCTCCCACCATTCACCTCCACATTCCCCCTGACTGTAACCCTGATCCTTACACACAGCCTTCTTTTTCTTCCACCGCTCAAGAACCAGTGATGGCTGTGGCGCCCTTTCCCTCTGGGAGTGGCCCGGTGTACCATGGGCTGAAGGAATCATTTGAATTTCTAAATAGGTTTTTAATGTGTTAACAAAATAATCCTCTTGACACTAAAGCAGATAATTGCCAGAGAGACTGTCTGGAAGGTAAAAGCCCTGCCCTGGAATTCTCCGAGGGGGATGTTTGCACCTGCAGGGCAGTTGGGGAAGACAAGGAGAGAGTTTGTATCATGAGAATGAAATTCACTGGTAGTCATTTGCTTACTCAAAGTGGAGACTGATATATTATCACTATGTTAGATGAGAAAACCAGGGGAAGTCCTGACTAGACTGTAGACGTTGTCCAGACGCCTCAGGAGGGGCTCAAGCTCCTTTACACCTCCCAAGCTTGGACGATTCCCCGAGGGCACCAGAAAACAAAACACCTCTCCGTCCCATCTCCGGTGCTGAGAATCAAATTCAGACCTCGCACTTGCCAGCCAGGGGCTCCGGGCCGCTCAGTGGCTCTCTAGCTCTGACTCTCTGGCCCATCTCTGGAAGCATCTCCAAGAGGAGTGGCTTGGGCCTGGCCTCCTAGTGTAGCAGCAAGCCAGCTGGGCACCAACAGCCAGC
>NW_004524815.1:2010194-2011708 GCF_000260255.1 Octodon degus | reverse complement strand
AAAAAAAAAAAAAAAAAAAGGCTTCCAGTAACAAATAAAACATCAGCTGAAACAACTGCCTACGCCCCCAAAGCGGACACTGCTGCCCCTGGGAGTTTAGACCACGCCCAGGGAGAAGGAGGAAATAAAAGGAGAAAAACATTCAAGCTGACTGAGTTTAAATCGTGAACAGGCCCTGCATTGTGTTGCACTGGAAGAGATTTGCCTTCTTTAGCCTTTAGTGGGAAAAAAAATAAAAGACTAAGTTCAGTTAAAATAAAATTTTAAGAAGTTATTT
Organism: Octodon degus; assembly: GCF_000260255.1. NCBI lineage: Eukaryota > Metazoa > Chordata > Mammalia > Rodentia > Octodontidae > Octodon > Octodon degus. The sequence continues at coordinate 2,011,431 of NW_004524815.1, read as the reverse complement.
TTGTTGCACACCTGTGTCATAGACTATAAATTATAAACCTGTTACTCTTTCCAGAACATAAAGCAAAACTGCCACTAGGAGTAATGGGAATTGTGAAAAACCCTAAGAGGCATGAGAGATCTAGGGCAGTAAAATTTTCAAGATAGTGGAAGGAAATTCCCTGGAGCTTGAAAAATAAATCTTAAGCCTTCAGATCCAACAGCTCACAGAGATCCTGAAGCCAATATTGGAAGAAGGCAGTTTCTGTTGCAAGAATGAATATATTATACTGTTCTAGAGGAAAAGGAAATCCAAAACAAGGAAACGAGGAGGCTGCCATTGGATTTTGCGCCTACTGTACTCAGCGCTGGCTGCCATAAAACAAACACAAACATTTGAATCCACCAGAAAGAATAACGTGGCCCAGAATTCAATACACGACCAACTTATCATTCACATAGGAATTAATTGTGCGAGTCACATTCTCTGGCCTTAGTAGAAGGCATATAGAAATTAACAAAGGTCTAACTAAATATATTATCAGTCATTTCACCATGTTGGAGTAATCTGTTCTGCTAATCTTGAAATAATGTGGAGCTCATGTTGAAAATGCAAACTTGAGTTTAAAATAAAGATATAAGCAACTATGATAAGTGCATTTTAAAACCAGCCTATTGTAGCAGCAACACCAAATAGAAAAAGCAAACCTGTAAATGTGTTATATTAAACAATATGGAAACAAAAATGAATGAAATCTATGTTGTAAGCAAATACTAATGTATTCACACACAAATATATTATAAAGAAGCTACAAGGAATGAAACATGTTTAGGTAGATAGGAGTTATGTATGAGACAAATGTTTAAATGAATCTGATAAACCAGAATTGGCTCTTCGATGAATAAAATAGACAAATATATCTCCATCCCAAGGAAGAAAAGAGACATAAAGCAAAATAAATAAATATCATTAGTATTGAACCAAAAGGAAAACACAATTTGTAAAGGTGATTTTGTATTATGAAAAAGAACATTTCAAATATATTAGATGAAAAAAAAACATTAGATATGACATGAAAGTAGGGAGAGACAGACAGATAGGCAGGCAGGCAGACAGACAGGCAGACAGGCAGATAGATAAATCCAAAATTCATGGAGAACACATTGATGGGGCTTAGCACACTATGGCACAACTACATGTGAAGCTTTTAAACAATTACAGATCAACTACCTAGATATAAATATGTACTAAAAAAAAA
>NW_004524815.1:1999636-2009804 GCF_000260255.1 Octodon degus | reverse complement strand
ACAGGAGGATCACAAGTCTGATCTGTGTAGTGAGACTCTGTAGACCCCGTAGACCCTGTACTAAATACAAACAAAAAAAAAAAAAAAAAAAAAACCCTGTGGCTTAATTCAAGGATGCAAAGATTGAAATACCTATTATGGGGCCAGCGAGATAGCTCAGCAGTTTAGAGCGCCTGCTAGACGAACTCAGGCAAGCACAGGGAGAACAGTCTGATCCCCAGCACCACATGCTGAGCCAGCTCCACCCCCAGGGCAGGTTAAGCACGACACAAAATAAATTAATAAATATAAATAAATAAATAAATAAATAAGAAAATAAAAATAAAATAGACACACCTTTAAAAATACCTATTACAAAAGTTCCATTTCTTGTTATGTAGGTCTTGCTTTATCTTGGTCTTAACCATCCAGCAGAAAAGTATAAAAACAAAGTATACAAAGTAAACCCATATTAATATGCTAAGCTGTGAAAGGCTCAAGTCAACAACTTCTTACATTGCCAGTTCTTTGGATAACCCACTGCTATTATGGACTACTGGATTGTATTGGATTATTTTGCTGAATTCATGCACCTACAGTATTTAAATGGCAATGGAATACCCATCTCTGACAAAACTAAACAAAAAAGGGGACTATAAAAATACCTATTACAGTGCATTTCTTACATATTCAAAGAGAAAATCGTGTTATGCATTATAACATGAACATACACTATTAAAGTCATGTTATGTATTTGTTATACATGCCCCAAAGAATAAGCACTCAATTTTGATGAAATTGAGTGCTTAGTCTTTCTTTTTAAAAAATACAGTTAACAACAATAACAAAATAAGAAGCTAGGAGAAGCCCACGTCTGGATAATCAACGATGCTCCCGCCGCCCGGCTGCGGGCACCAGGCTGGGTGGGAGACTAAAGGATCCGCGGGCAGCGTCATGTCCACGGCTTCCCACAGCGACGATGCCACCTTCCTCTGGAGGCCTCAACTCTGTGAAACATTAGAAAACCAAAGTAAACTGACGCGTATTTGCGTGAGTATGGAAATCTGTTATAATCTGTAGATTATGCACGGCCAGGCAGAAAGCCGGAGCAGCAGGACACCATCACCAGCCTCGGTGGCTGTCCAACGGAGCCCCCGCAGGGCCTGAGGCTGCGCGCTTGCCCGGGTAAGCGATGCCAGCCCCGCCTGCCGCCTGCTTAGGCAAAGGCCGCGCTCTGGTCACCCACCATTTCTGCCTCTTGTAAAAGCCGAAAGATTTCACAGAAGCCATTTTTAAATATAGAGCAATCTGGGTGGCACTTCATGGTTTTCCCGTGCTGAATAAGCGACAGCGTATCTGTGTTAGATCCTGGAACTCCAGAAGGGACGCAGGGTTGTCAATGTCACGTCTTCAGATGAGGCAGCTCGCTGTACCCCCAGAGGCCCCGGAAGGCAGGGGATTTTCCCCCAGCGTGACTCATCCTCCCCGAGAAGGTCAAGGGACACAGCCTAATCTCTCCTTGGCACTGCTAATGACACCCGGCCCCTTCAGTCAACAAATGCTCATTTACGGCCTGCCAGGGTCAGGTGGTGAACTGGAAAATCAGGAAGCAGCAGGGAGCCCCTCTCCCTGGGTCTCTTCCAGGCCACTGGAGAAGCGGGCGTCACACAGGCAACAACAGTGGCTTCTGTGTCTCGTAAAGGGACAGAGAGGAACTTACCATTGTTTGCTCCAGCCAGTGTGCTCCCTGGGGAGCTAATAAGGCTGCAGAATCTATGGGGGTGGGGCGGCCTGCTCACCGAGGGGCTGCTGCCTGAACAGCTCCAAGCACGGCAGGGAGGGAGGCGTCTCGGAGCCACGGGAAGTCCTAGTAGAAGACCAGGAATAACTGGCAGTGATGTGCGGGGCGGAAACAAAGTTTCATTCCGTAAATATTAAGTATGTGTCAGGCGCCGGGAGCTGTGGTGAGCGCCTAACAAGCAGGACGTGCTCGGGCGTCCGTCGCTCATCCCCTGAGCATTTCCCGGATGCTTATTATCCGGGAAAGCGCTGTTCTCACAGAAAACCCTCCCTCCTGAGCTGTGCGGGGGACACAAACTAAACCACGAGGGGAAAGCAAATGGTATCATGGTTGCAAGAAAAGTACAGCAGAAAAGCTTCTAGGAATCTTGTTTGCTGTTCTCAATTGGGGGATCCGGGAAGATCTCAATAAAAGGTGAGGTGCGAGCGAGGATTTAGAGGAATCGGGAGATCGAGTTCTGCAGAACCCTGGAGGACCAGCACTCTAGGAGGGGACCAGCGCGCCCAGAAGTCCCCAGGTCAGATGGCGCCTGGCGCGTGCGGGGCCAACGTGGTGTTCCTAATCTAGCAGAAGAAACAAGCATACCCGAGGGAAACACTCAGGAATTCAACCTGACGACTGACAACGCTGGAAACTCTTCCTCATTAACTAGGAGCAGCTGCGGCGGGCCCCAGCGCTGGGCTGCCTTGCGGCTTGGCCTTCGCTGCAGGGGCTAAATGTTGCAAGGAGAAGGCGCTATTAACTACCCCGCTTTGATCTTCACCTGCTGTATGCGAGCATCAAGTGGCCACACTGTGTCCCATAAGTATGTACAATTAGGATGATAATTTTTAAAGGCACCTAGGAGGAGCAAGGTGTATTCACGTGACAGATTTGGTAGCACTGGGGAGAGCGAACCTGAGCAGCTTCCCTGCCTGAAAGCGCAGTCCCTTTCCTGGCGTCCCTCGTTCTTCCCCGGCTCATGACCTGCAGGTCCTGCACTGGTGTTCAGCTCAGCGTGGACCCTGCGTGGGCCCCGACGCCAGGCCCTCACTTCCAGCACTGCCTGCTCCCCACCATCAGCAACCGGCCGAGGGACTGGGAGCTTCCACTTTCATAGCTGGGTTTTCTTTATTAAAGCATCTCTCAGGACCGACGTGTGGAGAGGGTGGTAATTTAGCCGGCTGGAGACAGGAAGTTGGGCAGATTTAACGTCATGCCTCCCTTGTCCTGCTCTTTCCCTTCCCATCGTGTCCTACAGGAAGGTCCACCGTGTGAGCAGGGGCAGCGAGGGGGCGCCCTCTGTCTAGGGCTCCCACACAAGGCCCCACTAGCATGCTCTCCTCCAGCCTGGGTTGTCCAGAGCTGGGACTGGGGCTCCAGGGCACAGTGACTGCTACACTAAGGTTCCCCATACACCGACAGCACAATTCGGGAGCAGGGACGCTTTCTCCTCCAGCTCCATTCTGAAAGCCATGGACCGTCACCAAGTCACTAAGAAAGCCTGAGGGAGCCTGAATTCCAGTTCTGTCCCACCCAGTGAGGAATCATCTGCCTTCCAGAGTCCACTTTGCTTGATCCTGATAATGCCATGAATGATGGCATCTGCCACCCTCACTGTCGGGGACCTGAGAGGCCACGCTCTGTAAATATTAGGCCTCCCCGCCACCCTGACCCAGAGAGAACGTGATAGGAACCTGTTCCCCTAGGGGAAGATGCGCCCGCTGTAGCCCTCAGCTTGCCCTCCCTGGAGTCAGAGGCTTTGGTAGGTTTCTGTCTTTCATCTTGAACACAAGAGGAACCCTGGGAGAAAAGTAAGTAGGCCAAGCGCGCTGCCCAGAGCAGTAATGGGCAGCGTCTGCAAGCTGGCATGACCCCGGCCAGCTCTCTGCAGCAGAAAAACTGTGGCAATTATTCTTAGCATTCAGATGCACAGCGTTTTTTATGAGGCTCACAATGTCCAGGCAAGAAAAAGAAAAGGAACAAGGTCAAGCAGAAACGCCTTTGAGAAAGGAGAGAAAGGGAAGGGACAGTTGGTGGCCATCTGCACATTTGGTCAATTTGTTATTTTTCATTGTGGAAGGGACTCTAGAAGCCAGGGATAAAACTTACACACACACACACACACACACACACACACACACACACACACATTTCCTGCCTTCAAGAATTTTAGGGCCAGGACGTAGCTCAGCGGTACAAACACCTGGCAAGGACCAGGTGCTAAGTTCCATTTCTGGTCCCAAAAACAATTCATAGGGTGCAGGAGAAGCAGACCACGTATACCACTAATGATTTCCTCGTCATGACAGAATTCAGGGGAGACGGCTCTGAGGGCCGCGGCACTGGCCTGAACCTGGACGCTAGCTTTGCAGACCGCCGCTCCTCTGGCCCGCCTCGTTCTTCTGCTCAGGGATTATCACCTGAGATAACGTGTGATTGACTTGGCATACTTACGGCGTAGCTTCGAGGCTATGTGAACTCTGGTCTAGGCCACTCAAGTGCTCCGTTCCCCCCTCACCCTCCTCGCCAGAAACAAGGGTGAAGAAGGAAAGAGTGGCACCCCTCAGGTTAGAGCCCCGCAGGCTTTCGGGACAGTGTCTCATCCATCTGGCCCTAAGGAGAGCTCCGCAAAGAGCAGAGAGCATGTGACTTCCGTCTGTTGAAGCAGGAACAGACTCAGAGACAAGGACACAGCAGGCTGCTCAAGGTCACTGCCTAGCTCTCAGCCACCTGACCGAGATGTCATCCGAGTCTCCCCTGACCCATGCCTAGCTCATCTTTCACTTGCCTCCTATTTTTTAGAAAGCAGACATTCAATCACATTCTTCATGCCACCAGCTGGCACTGCACAGTGCTCGCCGTCCTCCGCCTTTCCTGCTTCTTACAGCACCAGAAAACAAACTCACCGCTTATGAGAGATGTGCCCTGGCCCTCACGGCTCCCACGGGCCGCACAGAGGGCATCACTGACTGGGTCTCCATGGAAACCATCTGTGGTGCCTGTGTTCACACCCTCGGCGGGGGGGCGGGGGGGCAGAGAATCAGTCCAGCAACCTGGCGACCCACAGCGACAGCCACACGCTTTCAGTATGTTGTGACATAAACACATTCAAACCAAAACAAAATAAATAAAAATACCTTTCCAAAAGACAAAAGGTGGCCTTCTCTGAGAAGTTAGGACATTCTTACTTTCAAAACCTCTTATACTTTATAAGTGAAATAAACCAGACCCATGTGTGTAAACATTGTGTAGTCCCCCTAGTGTAAAAACTCAAAAGAAGAAGTAAAAATTGAAAGGTATAACACAGTTAAGTGAAAAGTGAAAACTTAAGAAGCAAACAATGAAGAGAGTGAAAGGAGATGATGTAGGAAATATGGCAGGAGCAAAACCATACATTTATATGAACAAGGTGGTTAAGGCAATGGTCCTAAGACTCTCCATCAGGATTTTGAAAATAGCAGTTAATTGGTAGGATTCTCACCCTGATTAACTCTATATGCTGATATCTGTGAACTAAGCGACTGCATCGGGGATAGCAATGTGTAATACTAAAACCATGCTTGAAATATCCATCATTTTAGGCTTCTAAATGCATACTGCTTCTAATGTCATATCAACTATTGCTGTACTCTCTTCAAAGTAAATTTTTGTAAAAAAAAAAAAGAAAAGAAAAGAAACAAAGAAAGAAAGATAATAAAAGAAAACAAGAGACAAGAAAAAAAAAATGTCATAGGATTGTCCTGCTACAACATTGTATGAGATTTGATATCTAAATTTCTGTGTAAAAATGCGTAATTTTTTTTCACATTCTACAGGGATTTAAAGTTTAGAATATCCATGGTTGTTGGAAAATACCAGTTCCACGTTATGTATGTCTAAGTCATTTGATATTCAGACAGATAGTGATGTTAAGCCCAACTGCCTCTGTTACAGGATAATAGTATCATTAAGCTTCTCTTCTGAATGTTTAACAATTAAAGTTTGCAGCCTGAAAATTAGAGAAAAAGAGGGGCTACCGAGATAGCCAATATTGTGGCCCTAGCCCATTAAGGTCAGGGAGGACTCAGGACATAAGAGAACCTGTACTGTGACATCCTGTAACTCAGTGGTGTCCCAAATTTTCTGATCAAGGAGATTATGGGGCCACAGAGGAATGTGATCGATGATGTAGAGTGGGTCCAAGGAGAGTCAACTAGAGAGAAATAATCCTCTCAGGCTTTCACAGAGAACAAACTGGTCGAGCAACGGCCATGGCTATCCAGATGGCTGACACTGACAAAAGATGTACAAGGTGTTGTACAGGGTTTCAGGGTAAATCCTGGGGGATTTGACTGACCTTGTCAGATACAAAAGTTACATTTTAACTTATACAGGTCTTGCTTTAACTTGGTCTTAACCATCCAGCAAAAAAATATAACCACGAGGTATAAAAAGCAGTAGCATATTAATATACTGAGCTGTATAAGGCTGAGCTATAGAAGGCTCAAGTGAACAACTTCATGCAATTGCCAGTTCTGCTAATAACCCACTACTATTATGAACTATTGGAGTATATTGGGCTATTTTGCTGAATTCAAGTACCTATAATATTTGAACTGGCATCAAGTATGAAAGGTCCTTTAAGCACTTCTCCAACTACAGCTTCTCTAACAACAACGGAACACCCTTCTCTGACAAAACAAAACAAAAAAAGAGGATCTAAGTGAAGGACCTTTTTGTAGTGAAAATATATATAATATGTATATGCAAAATAGGATAGATATGCAGCTACCTTCTATTAGTTCAATGAGAAGAAAGGTCTATACTGATATTGTCTAGACAAGACATTACATCTGCATCCTGTCCTCTGAACAACTACTATGAAGACAATAATATACAATGCATTAATTATTGTAACTGTCCTACTAACCTGTTTTGCAACTTTCATTGCTATTTTTCTCATTAAAATAAATTTTTAAAAGTTTAAAAAATAGGGGCCTGCCCCTTAGCTCAGTTCTTTAAGTGGCTGCTTCAACAAAGCAGTCAGGCTCAGGTTGCTGTGGTTCGATCCCCACAACTCAAGCCAGCCAAGTCTGCCCTGAAGGCATTCAGAGAAAAAAAAAGTTTAAAAAATAAATAAATAAATAAATAAATAAATCAGAATATATAAATTTTTTAAAAAGACTTCTTACTACTAACAACTGGTGAAAACAATAGCACATTAGCACATTCCAGGACTACAGAGAGAGCTAGAGGACTTGTTAGGAGTCTGTGGGGCTCTCCTTCACTTGTTTCTTCAAGATAGAAATCGGAAGGTTCCATGTGGGAGTAGATCAGCCATCAAACACCTTAACAAAAGCAGTGTGATCAGCTTTTAGTCGAGGTCAAGGTCTGTATATTCCTTGAGCAAGTGAGCAAGGCTCTTGGAACTTAGCCGCACACGTAGGGCGCAGTGCTGAGCCCTCGGAGCCTCCCAACAGTGTCATCTCCAGGTTCCTTGATAGTAGTGTTTATGGCAAAGAAGCAAGAAGCTTCCAGCCACACACCAACAACAAGGACAACACCACCACCAGTATTTGGGACCTGTCTAGTTGTAAATAACCACGCCAATGTATTTTAGTTTGATTGGTTTGAGGTTTTTTTGTAGGAAAAATGTAAAATAAAAAGTTCATAACAAAATAATAGAGTAACAATTGTTAATCATTGTACAATGTTATCTTTAAAGTAGCTGCTCAGAGTACAAGTCGTGGGCAAAGGAATTCTCCAGCTCACACTAGCATCGACCTTCCCTTTCAATGAACTCAGAGACACTAGCAGTATAACTCACTTGTGTTTTTCCCCATTCCTTTCCCCTTTCCCCCACCCTAGTTCTATTTTCCTTTTGAACAATTTCTTCCCATTTCACTATAACTATTGTGCATTTTAGATGTTATTTACTTTTTTCAGTTTCTCCCACCAGTGAGACCATATGAGTTATACACACATGAGTCTGATTTATCTCACTTACGAGTGATGGGTCAGGACTCCAGGTTTCCCAGGCACCATGCCCCAAACACTCCCCCATTCTGTATCCTGGTCTAGGCTCACATCTGCTTGGCCCCACACAGAGAGCTAAAACACAAAGAAGAAAAATGACCTCCACCTGCAATCCAGCTGTTCCACCCTGAGATCACCCTTCCCTAAAAACCCTATAAAATCCCCTGTCCTGTTTTTGTTTTATATTTTTATTGAGAACCAAATAGCAATGAGACAGTTTCACAACTGATCACTAGCACATTTTCAATAATTAATGCATTGCATATTGTTGTCTTAGTGGTTATTCATTGTACAAGATGCAGACCTGATATCCTGTCTCAAACACTATTAGAACAAACCTCTCTATTCATTAAATTAAAAGAATGGAGCTGTGTATCTATCCTATTTTGAGCATACAGTTACAAAATGGTTGTTCATTTGTATTCCCCTTTTTTTGGTTAGTTTTGTCAGAGAAGGGCATTCCATTGTAATTTAAGTGCTATAAGTACATGAATTCAGCAAAATAGTTCAGGGCTGTCTTGATCCACTAGACAGCCAGCCTGCTTGCTCCTACCTCCAATAAATCTTCTCGAGTTAGAATGCCTGGTCTGATTGATTGCATGGGTTCATACCTAATAATGAGTATGGTCTAAAGTTCCATCCATTTACCTACAAAAACTCTCAAGTTTATTCTTCTTTATATCTGAGTAGCACACCACTATATAAAGATCACATCTTTTTATTCATTCCTTAGTTAATGGGCATTTGGGTTGTTTCCAAGATTTAGCAATGACAAGTTGTGCTGCTATAAACATGGGTGCACACATATCTCGGATGTTTTTCATTCTTTTGGGAAGATACTGAGAAGAGGGACAGCTGGTTTGAATGAGACATCTAATTCCAGTTTTTTAAGGAATCTCCACATTGCTTTCCACAACAGTTGCACCAGTCTGCATTCCTACCAACAGTGGAGAAGGGTTCTTTTTCTCACAGCCCTTCTAGCCTTTGTTATTGGTTGATTTATTGATGACAGCCATTCTTTCTGGGGTGAGATAGAATATCAGTGCTGTTTTAATTTGCATCTCTCAAATGACCAGTTATGTTGAGTATTTTTTCATATATTTATTTTCCATTTACAGTTCTTCATCTGAGAAGTGTATGTTCGTCTTCGATGCCCATTTGTAGATTAGGTCTTTGAGTGGGGGAAATATTTTATTTAACCCTTTGTGTGTTCTAAATTATAAATCCTTTGTCTGAGAAACAATTGGCCAAAACTTTTTCACACTCTGTGGGTTTTCTTTTTACTCTGTTGGTAATTTCTTTTGCTATGCAAAAACTTTTCAATAACATGAGATCCCAGCTGTTGATTCCTTAAAGCATTTCCCATGCAGTCTGGATTTGGTTCATAAATTCTGCCTACCCTATGTCAAGATTCCCATCTACTTTCTCTTCCAGTAGATTTAGGGTTTTGTTTTAATATTTAGATCTTTGATCCATTTTGACATTTGTTTAGTGTATGATGACAGACATGGGTCTAGTTTTAGTCTTCAGCATGTGGAGAGCCAGTTTTTCCAGCACTGTTTATTAAAGAAACTATCTTTCTTCCAGTGAATATGTTTGGCCCCTTTTTCAAAGATAAGGTGGCTGAGTGTGTTTGTAGTTGAGTCTGTATTTTCTAATCTGTTCCATTGATTGTCAGGTCTAGTTCATGGGTGTTTTCCCCCCAATTCCGTGCTGATTTTATCACAGTGGCTTTGTAGTGTAATTTAAATTCAGGGATTGTGATGCCTCCTGCCTTGTCTTTGTTACTATTCTAGATCTCTTCTGGTTCCAAATGAATTTTAGGAATTTTTTTTCTACTTCTGTGAAGTATGCTGATGATATTTTGCTTGGAATTATATTAAATCTGTGTAACAGTTTTGGGTGCATGACCATCTTCACTGGTTCTTCATTTTCTGATATCTTCTTTGATCTCCCTTTTACAGTAGTGTAATTTTTGATGTATAGATCTCTTACTGTCTTTGTTCCCTAATTTCTCTCTCAGTTAATTTGTTTCATGAACAGGAATGCTATTGATTTGTGAGTGTTGACTACCAAAGTCAATTTGAACAAGAACTAATGAAATTGTATCCAGACACCCCTGCAGCAAGTGAAAATCAGAAAAGTAATGATGCTATATTTATTTTAGTATTTATATGTATTTTAAGAGTTTAGAAACCCTTCCCACACTCCTTATAAACCTTTCCCCCACTTTTAAAGACACTTCTAATGTTCTTAGCCATTTTCCAAACACATAAACCTATGTAATTTTAACAACATACATATTCTGTGTGGTACAGTATGTATTCATCTGCTAAAGAAATATGTATTGTACACAGAGTATTTTATTTCAATTTAATATTCTTTAAATTT
>NW_004524815.1:1995697-1999281 GCF_000260255.1 Octodon degus | reverse complement strand
TCTCTCTGTCCTCACTCCTCCTTCTTTTTCCCCCTCACTACCCCCACCTTTTACCCATTGTGTCTTGCAGAAAATATGAACCTGGTATCCAAAATCACATATTCTTAGATTCAGGCCCACATGTACTTCTTAACTCTCTCAATCCACTTCCAGATCCAGGAAACGGCTCTGATTGGCTTTAAGTTAGGTTCAATCTCCTTGTGACTATAGGGTCACTGTCATGTGACTGTGAGAGATTTCAGTACTGCAGACTACAGTAGCTGTTGACTTGCTATGATAGAGAAACAGCTGAGTAGGTGAAGTCGTGGGTGCCAGGAAAAGCTATCGCCTGCTTAATAACCCTAAAGAAGAAATCATGATTTCACTTTGAAAACATGTTCTTCTGACTCAAGTCAAGACTCTTGGGGTCATCCTAGACTTCTCTCTTTCCCTCTACATAGCACATCCAATGTGCAGCTATTTATTCCTACAAAATAAATTATTCCCAGACTTGGGGGCTTAACACAGCAATTATCATTTTTTACTACTCATGCATTCTTTGATTCAGGAATTCAGTTAGGACACAGAAGGGCTTCAGCTAGAATATCCAAGGGCTAGATTAAATGACCTGAAGACTCCTTCGCTCACTTCACTACAAGCAGGAAAGTCGGACACAGTGTTCTCAGTGTGGCCTCCTCAGGCTGTCTGGGCTTCCTCACAAGATGGTGGCTATGTCTCATGGGCAAAGACCCCAGTGAAAGTGATAACCAGGCAGAATCCACCTTGCTTTCCATGACCTGGCATTAGCAGTCAGGGGCATCCTTTTTGTCACACTCCACTGGTTGCAACTATTACTAAAATCTCCAAAGAAGGATCGCAGAACTGCTACCTCTCCCTAGAGGTCCGTCTCAACACAGTATTACAAGAAAACAAATTGGGAGGAGATAATTCAGTGTGGCTGCATTTAAAAATTAAAATTAGCAACAGAATCCCTCTACAAATCCTGTTAAACCTCTCTCTAAAAAAGATCTTGAATCTGACTGCCTTCTCCAGTAGGAAGCCCTGGACAAAGAAATATCTGCTTTTTTCTCTCTCCACTAAAGACCATGGAGACAACTAATACTCCCATATCTAAGCATTTCTTCAAGACTCCTGGTGTCTCCATTGACAGTGCCCCAACTTCTTTGTGAGAACCTCCCAAGAGATGGTCTCTACTCAAGATACTGAAGCTCCCAGTGCCCCCAACACTGTTTCAGTGAAGTACATTTTTCCCTGACATTCTGATATTTGGGTACAAGACTGAGGAAAACAACTCAAGTTAATTTAAGATATTTAAACTGGACTTATGATAAGGATTAAGAGGACTCTCACAGTGCACATTGGCTCAAGAAGACAGCCAGGCCCAGGATATAGCTCAGCGGCACAGTGCCTGTCTGGCAAGTGCAAGGTCATGAGTTCAATTCCCAATACCAAAAAAGAAAAAAAAAAAAAAAGAGCACAGCCAAATTCAGGCCAATATTTTTAAGAGCCATGAGAAAACCAGAATTCCTCATGTGTCTCTCACCTTTGCTTCTCTCTTTACATCAGCTTCATATGTCTTTGCGTCTAAAGAATTATTTTCTCTACAATTCAGTCTTGCCACAACATGCCAGGCCGAACCCGTTGGGTCAGCCCTTCCTAGTTTCAATCCCAACTAGGAAGAGGCCCGCCTTTCCTAGTTTCAATCCCAACTTCCTTCAGAAATGTCTCACATAAGCCCAACAGGAATCAGGAGACACCCCTCTATTCTATGCTCTCTGGCCAGGAAGGTGGAACCACTTGGCAATTGAGTGTCCATCTCTGTCCTCTTAGCTATGCTGTGCCTATTACTGGTAATTAGAGGCACTCCCTAGTTCTACAGGATGGGCTTTGGCAGTCTTTTCAGAGGCAGTTGATGCAGCAGGACCTAGATTTTTAGTGCAACTGTGTAATAGACATGTTTTGAGATTCACACCCCAAGGCATGGTCCACTATTTCTAAACTTTTCCTCATGAGGAAGGCAGGGGTGTGGATGACCAAGATGAAACATAGAGGTGTGTCAATCTCCATGGCTGGATGTAACCCCTACACATCACAAATACATACTGATAAAAAAATTTAAGTTCTTTCTATGAGCAATATCTAAGGCATAGCAAAACTACATGACTACCTGTATTTCACATGACCAGACCGCATCTGCAGTGGATGGTCTGAAACAGAGTGACTTGGCAGCAGCTCATGTTCTCACCCTGGACAATTTTGACCAAAAAGCACAGCTATGGTCAGTTTGGTGGTAAGAACCTGAACTAATGGTGTGTGAGTCTTTAAGGCCGATGACCATATTCTGCCACCACACAGAGAGCACTGGTGGAAAGGAAGACACAAAGAGCATCCAAACAAAGTGGAGATGAGACACCCACCATGGCCCTGAGGCTGAGGACGGAGCTCTGGGGACTCTGCTCCCAGGACGCTCGCTGCCACCCAGCTCCCTCCTTCTGGAGGCTGCCTGTTTCTCCTGCCCTGCTTCTGTCACCGTGGCTCAGAAGGCTGGTCTGCCACCACCCACAGTCTCTGAGAGACCCTGAGGGGGCATCAGCTGGAGAAGGGGACCTGCCTGAGTGTGGAAATTCTCACCAGCATTTGTCTGAAGTACTCAGTAGAGCGGCAGGTCGTGCATTTCCCTGTTCTGTCTCTTTGCGTTTTGAATTCTGAGAAAGACTTCCGAGTCCTTTATGAACCTCCAACCTACTCGTTAGGTCTCATCAGGAGAAGACCTGCTAGGGAAAGCTGGTAGGCAATAAAAGAAGTACATGCAGTTCTTCTGGGGCAGAATGGGCTGCTCTCACTGGCTGGTAGATTGGCAAGGAGAGAGCTTCAAGCCTGACTTGTCACACTGAACAGAAGCTGCTGCTCCAACCACTCGTAATCTCTGTCCCTCCTTTTCTCCTTCTATCATTATTTTTTATTACTTTTTCTTCTTTTCAACCATTCTTATTACTAAAAGACAAAGATCCAGTGATGTCTGAAAGAAACAAAGCATATACCTGAGAAGTTTATGTCCAGTTAGAGAAATAGATTAATATTAAATATCCACTAAAACTGTAGAAGCCACTCTTAGAAAGAAAATGAATAGAAGTAGATAGTAGGGTAGCCAGTCTGAGCAGGCCCCAGGCTGGGATCAGTCAAGATATTTACCTCAGTGACTAGGAGGAGCCATTCAGGCCAAACTCTGCGTAAGGGAGTGGCGTACAAGCGGCATAGCTGTGAGGTGAGCTGTATTGTACGGGGACTTCCAGCCAAGATTTTGGTCTTCGCCCAAAGAGCAACTGAAACCATGCACTAAAGAAGGCATGAGGCTGACTCAGCACTAAAGAAGGCATGAGGTTGACTCAGGCTGTTAGGTAGGACAGGTGGGTATCGTGTGGGGCCTTCCCGCTCACCAGCATCCAGGCCTTTCCCACTTGCTAATAATTTGCTAAGCTATTCTGCAACTGAAACTTCAGAGTGCGGACTCTCTGTTCATCGGAGGTCTCTGCCACCTGGAAAATGAACCAAAATTTATATAAGGAATATATTTAAAAAAAAAA
>NW_004524815.1:1962938-1995336 GCF_000260255.1 Octodon degus | reverse complement strand
ATATATTTAGGCCATACAGCCATAGGTAAAATACCCACAACATAGACAGGTGTGCCAGGTGTGTCTCTCCTTTGCACACCAACACCTCACTAGCAAGGCCAGTCTGAAAGAGGGAAGAGTCTGGCTGGCAGAGCACCTGTAGTGTTAGCCACCCGCCTGCTCAGGAGCTGCTCACAGGGAGGTACCAAGGCGGCTTCCCATCCTGTACCACTGAGGCAGTCCATTCCTGTGCTAACCACCGCACCCCCTTGGTGCTTTCTCCTGTGTGACATCGTTCATCCCTCTGCGTGGGGCTGGGGATTTGCCTTTTATTTTGGATTTGACAAGTTGAAACCAGGCATCCATAGAAGACAGGCAGAATTGAACATTCCATAGGCCGATGTCATAACAACCGCTTTAAAAGATCAGTTCATCTGCTGTCATGAGAAGAATTTGCTAGAGTGAATGATACTCTCATGTCTGTGTCAGAGCTGATACTGTCACCTGATACATTTCCCAGAACAGCCTGTAATCCAGCTCTTGGGAGACTGTAAACAGGTGGATCACTATGAGTCTGATCTAATAGTGAGACCCTGAACACCCTGTAGACCCCTCCTTAAAAATACAAGTTTCCCAGAGCACAGGAGATGTTACTCTTCCTGTTCCATTAATAAGGAAACTGACACTCAGCATGGCGGCACACCTCACCCCAAATCTCACAGAACGGCAGAGGGAAGCGGTCTCACTCCAAAGATGGCCTGTGTTCCAAGGCCCAGGTTGAAGATGCAACTTGGGTCTTACATGGGCAGTGGGCCATGACCAGAGCATGGTCAATGAGACACAGAATTTACGGAGCCAGCGTCCTCAGGAGCTGACCTGACCCCTGATTCTGCGAGGCCGTGCCCCCTTGTAGTAGGGGATGTGCCGTACTTTCTCTGGGGACCTGTGCTCATTAATTCTTTGGGTTAACATTGTTAAACAACAGTGCCCAGTTATGTGGCCTAGGGCCAGTGCTGCTGTCAGGGGGTTTTCATTGTTAATGTGACTAACTGAAATCAATTGACTTCGAGGGAGGTAGAGAACCTGTACTGTGGGGTCCCCTGTGCAAAGAGGTGAGGGCCATAGGAGAGCAGGCTGAGAGGTCCCCCCAAGGAAGGAATTCTGCCTCCAGGCTGACTCCACATTAAAGACTCCAAGATAACCACTCCACTGGTCTGCAGCCTGCCCTGCAGCCTTGACTGCCATCCTGTACAATTGAGACAGATGATTCTTTAAAAGAACTATTTTCTCATAGTTGCATAGATAGAAAATTACATAGATGAGTATGCCCAGCACAAGATGGACATATTGATATATCTCCTATTGTCTCTTTGGAGAGCCCTGACGTAAGATCTTAAGTTTCCCATCATCTAATAAGGCAAAGCTCGAATGCTGGAAGCCAGTGTAATGGGAGGTGGACATCATAAAGGCCGAGGAGGGCTCTGAACTCAAGGCGCCACCATTAGACCCTGCCCCTCTGACTGGTCATGCGAATGGATCTCTTCCCTTCCTGTGCCCCTGCTTCCTCACCTTGCAGTGGAAGCTAATATCAGCATTCACCCCAAAGGGCTGTTGGGGGGATAATTCGAGAGAATGTGTATAAAATTCCCAGAATAATACCTGGATTGACAGGATCTCTACAGACATCAGGATGTGTTAGTTTGCTAAGACTGCTGTAGCAATACCACCAGCTGAGAGATTTAAACAATGAAGTGCCACCCAATGGAAGCCTTCAGCAATTTATTCACTCATAGTTCTGGGGGCTGGAAGTCTAAAATCAAGGAGTCTCCCTCCAAGACTGGTTTCTTAAGAAGCTCACAGGAAGGATCTGTCACAGTCCTCCCCTTGGTCTTTTTTTTTTAAATCTCTTTCCGTTATTCCCTGTATGCTGTCTCTCTGTCCAAATTTCCCCCTTTATACAAGCACATCAGTCATGCCAGCGTGGGGACAATTTTTTTATTATTATTATTTTTTAATGTATTGGGTTGTTACAGGGTCTCACACAGGTCGGATTCATGGTGATTCTCCTGCTTTCAGCCTCCCCAGCACTAGGCATGTGCCACCACACCCAGACCCTGGCCGGCTTATCCTGCCCTGGGGGTGGGACTGGCATGGCATGTGTGCTGGGGATAGAACTGCAGTCCCTGAGCTTGCCTAGGCTTGCCTAAGCAGGTACTTTAGTCCACTGAGCTATCTCACTGGCCTGGGACAATTTATTTTAAATTGATTTTCTCTGCAATGATCCTATCTCTAAATAAAGTTCCTGGAAGTTAGGACTTCAGCAAATGAATTCTGGAGGGAATACAGTTCCACCACTAACACAGGATGTAATTACCCTTCATTAGTCTGGACAGCAAATCTAGTCTTCCTGTTGTCTGTGGTGGGCTGGGTTTTCTAGAAACAGACTCTGAGACAAGGGACTGAGCCAGGGGTCTACTTGAGAGGTGATGGTGGGGCGGTGGGAAGTGAGGTAAGGAGGGAGAGGAGGCAGAACTGGCCACGCTCAGGAATGGCTTCCCGTGCTGTTAACCAAAGCCCAGACCCATAGAGACCACTGAGACAGCACGGAGCACCCCTCAGCATCAGCTCATCCTGGGACTGAGAGTCCTGGAACTCACTCACAAGCTCTCACACTGCTTGTTGGATGCTGCTCCAGCAGCCCATGCCCCCCAGCCACCGCCTTGCTGCAAGGCACAGAAAATTCTTAGATAAAGAGGTTGGTCTGTAGAGGAGTCCCCCAAGTGATGCCTGCAGAGGCTCTGGCATTCTCTGCCACCTAGTGTACACAGCTGGGGGACATAGCATGCCGTCAGGACCTCAAGCTGCAAGGACATTATGCAGAGAGTCGGGCTGCATTGCCAAAATTCCTCCTTAATGTCCTGCAGAAGTAGTGGCCAAGAGTTCCAGCCATACTCAATAATGATTACAAAGATGCACAGCAATCATGAAAGAAAGCGACAGCAATTCCCACTGCTTTCTTCAGAACAAAACCCACACTGCACTGATTTTTATTCCTAAGCCAAAACACCCCTCCACATTATCAGTGGATTATGCAGTCTGCAGAAGGCTGTCTCCAGGCCATGCACTGGGCTGAGAGGTAAAGGCTCAAACTCTGTTTTCCTTCCTACACACCAGTGTCCATCTAAAGCTCTCTCTCTCTCTCTCTCTCTCTCTCTCTCTCTCTCTCTCTCTCTCTCTCATCCTCTACCCCCTCCCCTTAATTCTTGCTTCTGTGACTTCAACGCTGTTATTCTCAGTGATTACACTTATTGGCACCACCAGTGGAAGGTGCCCTGAGATTCCCTTCTGCCCTCAAATCCCGTCTTCATCCTATCTGCTCATTTCTTAAGCTGAGTCATTTTCAAGTAACACAGTGACACCACTAATAGTCCCTCACAGTTACAAAGCTCAGGAAGCCAGAGAGCCAAGGTTAGAAAAGTTCAGAAAGACCACCTGGGTTGGAAACTGTGCTATTCCGGAGACAACTTCCCTGTTCGCTGAGCCAGGGGCTGCCCGCCCGTGAGTCACCAGAAAAACCCAGATATCAAATATGTTGTGTTTGGCCCATGCAGGACTTTCAGATCAAGAAACTTGCCAGTGTTAAGGCAGCACAGCTTCTCCTGTGTCAGCCCTTTCTCTCTTCCAGTGCTTCATGGCAAAGCTCTCCCTGAACTCTGAAATGCACAGGGTCTGTACCCTGAACACTGGGTGCAGGAGCAGCTCCCCACGAGATCCACCCAGCGGCAGCCTCCCCAGTTCCTAATCTGAGTTGGTTTCTTCTTCCCCCACTCACTCAGCTTTCATTCTCTAAACATGCTCCTTTCTGGGAGATTTTTATGGTGTTTTGTTTTGTTGCCTTTTAAACTTCAAGTGTAAAATATAAACATACATGTCACCCTAACAGATTCAGTTCATCCTCCTGTCTTCTGGAATTTTATTCAGGTACTAATTAAAGAGGAGACTACTAGGTACCCCCCGGCACCAGGCTCTGTGCCAGGGACCAGGACCCCTTGGAAGATCTCAGAGCTCAGTGGCCGCCGCCCAAAACTCAGGTCCCAGTATCTCTCAAGAAGTACAGATTTGTACTGTTGGGTATACAAATAAACTCCGAAAGCGACAGAAAGGCCATTCCTTCCAGTGCCTTCCACATTAATCAGAAGCATCAAAAAGAAGCTCCAAAGACAAACTTGGGAAAGCATCCAGAGCACAAGGGACAGAGGACCGACTTCCTTAACATGCAAATTACCCTTAAAACCAATTGACAAAAAATTACACAAGAACTATAAATGATGCTAACAAAGAGACAATTCTGAGCCTCATTAATAGTCAACTAAATACAAAATAAAATAATGAGACATGGGCCGGCCAAATAGCTCAGCAGATTAAAGAGCCTGCAAGCAGGTGCAGGGACAGGGGTGGGTCCTTGGGACTGCCGTGCCGGCCCTGGCCCTGGGGCACACTGAGCAGGCAATTGAGACCGGGCATAGTGGCACATGCCTGTAATCCCAGCTCTTGGGAGGCTGTAAACAGGCCAATCACTATGAGTCCAATCTAGTAGTGAGACCCTGAACACCCTGTAGACTCTTCCATAAAAATACAAAAAAAAAATAAAAATAAAAATAAAAATGATACACCTTCCAAATAAATATCAGCCCAGATGTTTTAAACGCGGTGCTTCCTTTTGTGGTCAGAGGGTAGAGAAATCAGCTCATTGATTCACTGAGTATAGTAACAGCCCTTCCGCAGGGAGTTGAGCAATTCCTAAATTTAAAGGTTCTAGCCCTACAATTTCAGTAGTTCCCGTCCTGCGTTCTCCATCTGGCCGCTCTCCAGTCGTATCTTGGCTTCCAGAGTTGGCTTCCACCCGCTCTGCCACGGCTCTTCATCCAACTCCTCTTAGTGCAGCTCTCTCTGTAATTCCTGGACCTTGAGATCACTGTTCTGGCCCAAAGGGATCCCTACTTGGCCACCTCTAGTAACACGGTGACATCACTTACATAGCTCAGGAAGCCAGAGAGCCAGGGTCAGAAAAGTTCTGAAAGGTCACCTGGGCCCGACACTGCGCTCATTCCTCAGATAACAGCCTCGCGGTAGCTGAGCCAGGCGCTGCCCACCTGTGAGTCACCAGAAAAGCCCAGATATCAAGTATGTTGGGCTTGCGCCATCCCCAGGAAGTGCAGCAGGCGTGGTGAGGGCAGCAGCCCGCCCCGCAAGCTCCCTGACTGAGGTGCGCTAGAACTGTCTGGGGGGTTTCTGCCTCAACTTCCTCACCTCCAGTACATGATGATCTTAACTGGAAAAGAGATGTAATCCTCTGCGGCAGCCAGAGATGCTGGGTAATAGCAGAACTGAGGCTAGTCCCGTCTGTACCTGGGTGGGTCCAGATGTTGCCTCTGGCCAGGTCTTCTCAGCATGGGCAGCTGTCCTCTGAGGCTATGGTGAGACAACACCCTACAGGTCTGCGTCACCACCCCAGGTCCTCAGCCCGCCCACCCAATCCCTCGCTTGTGCTTCACACCCAGGCATCCCCACAGCCATGAGCAGAGAGTTCAACCTGCATTCCTGTGTTATAAAAGCTGTTGTGCTGAAGACCCACCCCCCGCAAATGCCTTTCACTCCCCTGCAGGTTTGAATTTGCCTTCTCCTAGGGTACCCCTCCACCAGATAAACTACAAAGTGAATAGTATGATCCACCTTCTCAAGGCAACATTTTTCTAAACTAATGAAATTCTTCATATTTATAGTATAACAGGATGTAATATGCATACATTCTGGAATGGTTCAACAAATTAGAATCTCCATAACCACCTCTACTTTTATGCAAAGAACACCTACCCGATCTCTCTACTCTCATAGCAGTTTTCAAGGACACAGTACATTGCCAGCTACAGTCACCATGTTATACAACATAGCTCTTGAGCTCATCCCTATAGTCTAACTGGAGTTTCGTAGCCTCTGCCCAGTACCCCCCAGCCCACCCCAATAGCCCTGACAATCCCCATCCTAGCACAGTGCCATGCGGCCAGCCTTCGTAGGGTCCGCATGTAAGTGAGGCCATTCAGTACTAGTCACTTTATACTTACCTAGGCTAACCAACCTTCATCAAAATTCATAATTTTTGCATATCAAAGGATGCTAATCAATATAGTAAAAAGGTTTTCAAATCGTGTGTCGTACAAGAGGTTAATAATTAACATATAAAGCAACTTGTCCAACTCTACAGCTGCCACAAAATAAGCAACTTCATTTTAAAACATGCTGAGAGCCCCAATGGCTCCTTCTCTAAAGAAGATCTGCAGTTGGCCAGGCTCCCAGGAGAAAGGCTCGACGTGCGTAGCCTGAGAGGACGCCGCTCAGGATCCTCAGTGGCTGCCCTCCACACCCATTAGGGCAGCTACTGTGAAAAAATAGGAAATAAGTGTTCATGGGAACGTAGAATTGGACCCTCGGGTATCATGGCTGGAAAGTGAGATGGCGCACCTGCCAGGGTGCTCCTCAAAAAGCTACATATAACTGTGCTCATAATCAAACACTTCCGTTTTTAAGTGTATACACAAAAGAATTCACAACAGGGATCTGAACAGATGTGTGCACACCAGTGGCTTTAACAGCTTTATCCACAACAGACAAGACTGGAAAGTACCCATGTGTCCAACAGATGAATGGAAAACACAACGTGCTGTATGCAAACGAAGAGTTATTACTCATCAAAAACAACAGGGTTCCAGTGTGTGCTACAGGGAGGGACTCTAAACACTGCACCAAGGGAAGTTAGTGTTGCCAAGTACAAATGCCACAGGACTCCACTTACACAGGCACGGGAACAGGCAAATCGGAGAGACCAGGCAGCGCGGAGGCTCCCAGGGCCCAGGGCCTGGAGGACTCTAATGGAGAGTCATGCCGGGAGTAGCTGTTACACTACATAAATGTGGTTTAAGCTGAGGGAATAGTTCTAGGGACAGGTACTGAGGGGTGAGGCTACACAGCAGGGTAAATGCATTCAATGTCCCTAGCTTATGTATTTAAGCAGTTAAAATGGCAAGTTTCATGACATATGTACTTTATCACAATTACCAATTTTAAAATTAACACTTTTTAATTTTCACTAAGTGTCAGCTCTGCACCAAGTCTCAGATGACACACTGGAAATTCAGTGAAGGATAAAGTCGCTGCCCGCACTGAGTTCATTGATAAAGCAATGAAACAAGCAGAAGTCAACCAAAATGTATAATTTTTGATAGTGATGGTTTCATGCACATGGTGGAGTGAGGCAGGGAGGGAGCGGGCCGGCGCTGGAGGCAGGCAGGAGTGCTGTTAGACAGCTGCAAGGTGCCTCTGTAAGTTGGCAGAGACCTGGGTGATGGGGGCCGGGCACAGAAAGGCTTGGAGGAAGGGCTGCTGAGCAGAGAACACAGTGTACAGGCCACAGGCAGCGGCCAAGGGCAGTCGGACAGCAGAGCTGGCCCAGGAATGAGCGGAGAAGAGAACAGGGAGGGCAGAAACCAGCCCTGGGGCCACTGAGGAAGAAGGAGTTGCTGGAGTTGGGAGTCGCTGACAGCATTTAGCAGGAAAGTGGCCGAGTGCCACGGACATGTTGAGAAGGTCACTTTGGCCAGCAGTAAACTGCTTTGGAATGTTGATGAGGCAAAGGCAGAGGGACAGATGTCCCCACTTCCATCCTCCAGATGGAGACAAATGAGCCGGAGATATTGTGTACCATGATAGATGCGTGGTGTAAATTATGGCCGGGGTTGTCTGCCTCTCTGGCCCTGTGCTCCCCAGGAGCACTGCGCATGTCTGCAGAGCTGGCTCTGGTCATGTGGCTGAAGCCAAAGGCAGCTTTGTTCCACTTCAGGGTCAAGATAACTAGCTGCTTCTAACCAAAACAGCCAGTGGGAGGCAGGGGAGGTAGCTCAGTGGCATAAGCGCCTGCCTGGCAAGTGCAAGGTCCTGGGTTCAATCCTCCGTAACAAAAAAAGAAAAAGAGAGAGGGAAAAAAAAAGTCAGCCAATGGATCCATGGCCCCAGAATTTTCCACAGGAATCTGCTTCCTAAAGGTCACCAGGAACGGGGACTATTGTCCCATCATCTGGAGTCACAGCTCTGAGTGCATTCTAATGGACAGGACTCAGGACCTCGCGGTGCTCAGACCAGGGAGTGAGTGTTGCTTGAATGCCTTGGGGGGCCCTGCAAGGACACTTGAGGACACTGGAGGGAAAGGAGTGCTAGGTATTTTTATTAAGGTTTTTATAAGCGTTTCTTTGTTGAAGATGAAGGTCTCTTCAGACAGCCCAAACCCTGCTGGGAGAAAGCTGCAGGATCTTTCTACACATGCCTGTGGTGACCTCACCTCCCAGCTTTAAACTCCTCACCGGCTCCCTCTCTGCTGTGAAACCAAGGGCAAACCTCAGAGGGCCGGAGGGCAGC
Source organism: Octodon degus (assembly GCF_000260255.1). NCBI lineage: Eukaryota > Metazoa > Chordata > Mammalia > Rodentia > Octodontidae > Octodon > Octodon degus. The sequence goes on along the minus strand of NW_004524815.1, from coordinate 1,986,891 downwards.
TCCCGGCCCCGACTGCACCTCCTTCCCAGCAAGACAATATGCAGAAGCTTCCCCACTGTATAAAAAATGCCCTCTACTGCTCCCAGGAACCTGCCCTACTTCTGCTTCCAGATGTAGCTGAAACTTCTGCTCCCTTCTGGAGACTTCTGTGACCATGGATTACTGCAAAGAAACCTTCCCCCTTCCCTTCAGGCCAGGGCTGCAGCTTGCGAGCGACTGTGTCACAGTCTGTCACATGTGTTGCCTGCCTGCTCCCTCCCTGCCTCACGCCACAACGTGCATAAAACCATCACTACCAACAATTATAGATTTTGATTGACTTGCGCTTGTTCCATTGCGTTATCGGTGAGCTCAGTGCGGGCAGGGACTTTACACAGCGCTGCATTTCCAGTCTGGTGCTTTAGTCTGGGCGCGTAGTTGACACTTAGTGAAAACTAAAAGGTGTTAATTTTAAAATTTGTAATACATGTGCCATTAAACTTGCCGTTTTAACCAATGAAATATAGAATATGTCTTGTGGGTCCCTGGCATCTGGTCACGTGCCTAGAACAGAATACAGACACCCAACAAGGCCAGGCTGAATTAATTACTGGAGATTATATTCACCCCAAGAAGACACACAGCGACATCTCCACCCCCGAGGGGCTCCACAGTCGAGCTCACCACTAGTGCTGTGGTGAAGGTCAAATAAAATCTGCTCGCTGGTCATACTTTGCTCAATAGTTGAATCAAAAATCAAACTTGAAAAGACCTATGCAGACCCTAGAGCAAGTCACAAGTCGCATCTGGCCTACAACACAGAGGGGTGGACTTCGGTCTGTGCCGTTCATGCCCAGGCAGCACCCCGTGCGCCTGTAATTGGGGGGCTCGGAACCAATTACTTGGTGTTCTTTGTTTTCTTTTTCTGTTTGTTTGTTTTTGTTTTACCAGGAATCAAACTCAGGACCTTGCGCTTGCCAGGCACACACTGCGCCGCTGAGCTACATCCCCGGTCTACCTTCATTTCTTGTGAGAAAAATACAGTGTGTTCAGTTCTTCAGCTTTTCAGTATTTGACCACAAATGTGGAACAAAACGAGTTTGACACCTGCGATGCCACTGTCATGGCCTGTTAGGTCTTGTTTCCAGGACCTGTGGCTTAGGAAATTGCTCGCGTAGGTGGTAAGATCAATGTCCCGCGTGGGTGGTGAGACCGCGTGGGTGGCGCGCTGCCTTCCCTACTGCGGTGTCCGCCTCTGTTACAGCCAGCGCTTCTCATCTGTGCCATCCATGAGGGTGCAAGAGCCACAGTTTGTTTATTTCCTTCATAACCATCTCCTCACAACTGCTAGCACAGTGGCTAGCATTTAGCACGCACTCCACCGAGTCAATTTATTGAGTTAATTCATGAATCAAAGATTGCTGTTCTCTGTGTATGTGGAGTCCGGGAAGCAATAGGTGCCTGCAGACGGCTCTTTCTGTGATATGGTCTGAAGAAGTTTTAAACAACTAAGAAATCAAATTATCAAGGGAGAACAGAAAGCGTTCCCATGTACTTCGCACTCCACAAAAAGGACTTTTTGCTGCCGCTGCAGTCCTTTTCTAACGTTTGCGTTGTTACATTAGGAATAAGGTCAAAAGTATGTCAAGAAAAAGAAACAGGCACGATGTTCTTTGCAACTATTTTCAGAAAACGTCCTGGCTTTGAAGAAGAGAAAAGTGCAAACAGCGGGGCCTTCTTTCCCTACAGGATTAAATGGCATGGCCTCCGCGGCCCATCTCCGCCAGCCCCTCGCCGCCCTCCCTCGGCGGGGAAGCCTGCTCCCACTCCCCTTTTAGCTCCGCGAGCTCTGGCAGCCGCGGGGGGCTCGTCCCCAGCCCTGTCTAGGTCAGCATGGGAGGAAATGTTATTTGAGGCTCGGACTGAGCGCCACGCAAAATGGGATCCAGAGCCTCAGCCCTCTTACCTTGTTTGAGTTCCATCACCAGTTAAAGTATTTCAACCAAAATGTTTCACTTCCTTGCAGCCCATTTTCCACCTCCCTGTCCAAACTGTGGGGCGCTCCAGCCCTCTGTTCTTCCTGTCGTTGTCACGCTTTTTGATGGTGCTTCACCCCGCTGAAGCCTCGAAACATAGGATTTGAGCAAAGGAGAAAAGAAAACAAAAATCCAAGCAGTGTTTCCATGTGTCCCTCATTACTCATTTAAAATAAAAATAATAATAATAATTAATAATAATAATAATACCTTTTGTGATTGTTTCCACTTACCAGTACTGTTGTAACTCTGAAATCTTGTTTTTACCCGAACACAAAAAATAAACACGTGGTAGGTAGTACACACCGGATGATCACCCCTCATTGAAGGCCAGTGTGGTCTACATACACCTTGTTTCAGAAAGAAAGAAAGAAAGAAAGAAAGAAAGAAAGAAAGAAAGAAAGAAAGAAAGAAAGAAAGAAAGAGAAAAGAAAAACTCATTAAATAAATGCACACACTTCGGCAAGGGCCCTCAGATCATCTGCTACACGGATTTTATTCCACCACTTTCCCTGCAACTGTACCCTCGCACGATTATCTAGTTGGCTGAGCTTTACATTCAAACTTACTCCAATTAACATACATGCAAAGCAGAAACCCACCACTAAAATACTCACGAGTTGCTGTGTCCGACATCATGAATCAGAGCCCTGCGGCCTTTGTGTTTTGAGTCCCAGGTCTATCCGAGTCTGAGCGTCCACTTTTTCATTTTTCCAATAGCATTTTTCAGTAAACTGAAGCACAATTATAGCTATAAGTTTATAATTCCAAAGCTCAGTTTCTAAGAAAAACTACAGAAGAAGTTGAGAATGACAGAAAGCAAACAATTCAAAGACTACTGCCTGGATTCTACTTCTAAAAGTTTATGTGTAAGGTTTTTTTTTTTTTTTTTTTTTTTTCAGAACCGGGGATTGAACTCAGATCCTTGCGTTTGCTGGTCAAGCGCTTATCCTACTGAGCCATCTCCCCAGTCCAAGGTTTATTTTTTTAAATGGAAAACTTCTTTCCTTTAAGAATGAGAACCTTGGGCTGGGGAGATAGCTCAAGAGCATAGGCGCCGGCCTGGTAAGCCTAAGGTCCTGAGTTCAATCCCCAGTACCACAAAAAAAAAAGATAGAATCTTAATAAAACAAAGGAAAACAGCACAGAACTTGGCATATATTAGGTAATTTTTGAATGTTTTCATTCATTTACTAGTATACGTAATTGGCAAAGCGACAGAAATGCCATTCATTCCAGTGCCTTTTACATTAATCAGAAACATTAAAATTGCACTTTATTTTTATCCACTTGGTGCACACTTGAAGCAATTGCACGGAGTCCAGTACCATGGATGTGTCAAGCATTAATTTATCGGCTTGGCTGGCTGCTGCTCACCAAGCGGAAATTGGAAGAACAAGGTCACGCCCACTACCAGCAAAAGAGCAATTCTAACACTTTGTCCACTTCTTTCTTGATGCAAAGATTTTTCTTCATGTAAACACACAAGAATTTCTGCAAGGGATATAGTATTGGGAGAGCCTGAGGGGTGCCAGGAGGGTGATAAGGATGTGCCGCCCCCCTCAGGAGCACGCAGTCCTGGTGGAGGGGGCAGTGGTGCGGACCTCGGGCAGGCCTCCTGAGGAAGACCCTGGGAAGCGCGCTGATTATGGAAGGCAAGATGAGCCACTGCACCAGTGGGCACTGCCCATTCCCGTGTCCCTAGCTAGTCACGTAGCTGCTAGCCATCTCTATCCCAAGATGAATTCTAGAACGAAGCAGACAGCATCGCACACAAAAAAAATCACATGTCACACACCGGGTTGTGCAACTGTTTCCTGTGCGAAGTGCGTCCTTCTCCCTCTGTCTCCACCTCTTCCTGCCCCTCTCCACGTGGATGCTGCAGCCGAAAGGATTTTTTCAAAAGCCAGGTCTCACCCTATCATAGCCCAGTTGTGGAATAAAGTTCACAAGTCCCTAAGCAAACTGCAAGGTGCCACGCTCCAGTTTCTCCTGAATTCATCAGTTGTGCCTCACACATAGACACACACACACACACACACACACACACACACACACACACACACTGTTCTTTCAGCTGCTAACGGTGTCCCTGTCGCAGGACCTTCCTATCTGGAAAAGCATCCCCAACTCATGACTCTCATACTCCTATTCTCCAGGCTTCTGCTTAAGGTTGAGTTCTTTAGGGAAGCCACACTAAACTAGGTTAGACTCCTATTAGACAGTATAACAGTTTCTTGTTTCTTCTTTTGTTCCAGCTTCCAAAATTGTAATAATATTAGTACAATTATTAATCAGCTGCTTGTGTAGTGGTTTAATTCCTGTCTGTGCTCCAGGCTCTAATCCCCAGGCAGAAGGAATCATATCTATCTTATTTCTGAGCCTAGCATCACTTGGAGGCATAGTAGATACTGTAGCCCCTAAATATTTGCTGAATTGATAAATAAGATTGTGAAGCATCCAGGTAGATGTTTCCAAAGTGATATTTCTAGCAGAAATGAAGGCTATTAAAACCATATTCAAATACCCAATCCAAAAATGGGCATCTGAGATGAATATACACTTCTCAAATGAAGTAATACAAACGGTGAATAAATATATGAAAAAAAGTTCAACATCATTGGACATTGAAGAAGTATGAATTAAAACAACCTTGAGATTCAATCTCATCCCAGAAAGAATGGCTATCATCTAGAAGTCAGACAACAAAAAATGCTGTAGAGGTTGTGGGGCAAAAGGAACCCTCCTCCACTGTTGGTGGGAGTGCAGACTGGTGCAACCACTGTGGAGATCAGTGTGGAGACTCCTCAAAAACCTAGGATTAGAGGTCCCATTCAACCAAGCTATTTACCTTCTGGTTATTTTTTCAGAAGAACTAAAAACATCATATCACAGTAATATACGTGCACCCATGTTTATAGCAGCACAGTTTGTCACAGCTACAGCCTGGAAACAACCCAAATGTCCATCAACTGACAGATGGATAAAAAACATATGGTGTTTTTTATACAATGGAGTATTGCCCAACTATAAAAAAAAATAAATGTGAAGCTTTTATAGGTAAATGCATGCAACTAGAGACCACACTCTTAAGTGAAATACATTAGACCAACATGTGCAAGCATCGTATTGTCTCCTTAGTGCAAGAACCTGAAAGAGAAAATAAAATCTGAAGGGTACAATAGATACTGGGAAAAGAAAGTGCATCTGTTCAAAGGGAAGGAATTATTGAGTTCAGGAGAAGAGCAGGTGAGGGAGTCAGGGAAAGAGATTTACCTATGTATGTAAGCAGGATGGCTTGGACGACTGTACTGGGGATATCCACTGGTCTGTGGAAAGAAGCAGTTAATGCTTAATTTGTTTTGTCTCCTTTTTTCAATTCTTTGACTTTTTTCTCTTCTTAATTTCTTATGTATATTTTCCTTTCTTCTTCCAATTTTTCATGCATATATCTGGTAATCTGAACAACTACTCTGAAGACAACACTATGCAACAAAACGAATACCATGAAATTCATATTATTTTGTTTGGTGAAATTCTGTATCATTTGGAATTTTTCTGTTTTAATATTATTTTGTAGTCTTTTAAAAATAAAATTTAAAAAATGGAGGCCATTGAAAGGTGACAATCAGGTTGTTGTCTGCCTTCTGACCATAAAGTAAAAGTCATAGAGGAGATGAAAGTGAATAGTGATTTTCATTGCTGGAGAATAGAAATTAATTTGAGTTCCTTAAAGCTGGTATCCATGAACAATTCTTCTCACTTTTCTTCAGCAAAAAATATTATAAAGTTATATGTGGATTCAGTCCAGCCCTACCTCTACATCAAATTGTTTCTGATAACTAATGCAGATCCTTGCATTTTTCTTTTTTCTTTTCTTTTTATATTTAAATTTATTGCTACAATTCATGATCACATTCATCACAGGGAATTTGTACCTGTACATGACATATTTTAGTTCCTCTTTTTTCTGATTCCTCCCCTCCCTTCAACTCCTTCGCACCTCCTCATTTGCAAAGCTTTGTTTCCATTTTATTCATTTTTTCTCATTTTTTCTTTTCCTTTCTATCCCCCAACTCCTCTTTCCCCTTAAACAGTTACTTCCCAGTGAAAAATATCTATTATTAGACATTTATTACATACTTTCAGTTTCTCAAACCACAGAGACAATGTGATATTTACACATAACGTGGCTATCACACGGTGTCATATGTTCTTTCATCTTGGAAACTAGACCAACGTTTTCTAGCAGAATATTTTCCAGATCACATCTCCCTTCCTCTCTACTTTTTTCTTCTGTCTAGCTGCTTACAGTTCTCCATGGCAAATGTCTAACTTGAATGTGGCTGGGTGTTAAGACAAGTGTTTTGGTAAAGGTTTCCATCTACCCCACCATCCGCAACCAAAGTACATAATTTCCCTTCGGATGTACAAAAGTATAGCTCTTGTTCTCTAATCATTCTAGACACAAAAATTAGAGAGGAAAAAGAGAACAATCAACAACATTCCTCACAGGTAAGAAAAGTCAATCTTGCATTTTGCAGCATGTTATTGTTTCCAAAACTCCATTATTCTTGATCCTAGCTAAAGAGCTCTGGGCCCTTAACAGCACCAAGATAGACTTTTTTCCGGATTAAAAAAATGAGGTAGAGCATTTCTGGGTCAATAGGTCATAGAAGTAATAAAGCTTCAGAATCTAAATCTACATTTTCCCGCAGGCGCACTGTGCCAACTGCCCAAACCAGGCATGGTGGCACACGCCTGGAATTCCAACTCTGGGGAGGCTGAGACAGAAGGATCACTACAAGTTCAAGCTGCACGGTGAGGCCCTGTACCAAATAATAAATAAAGATTTATAAAACTTTAAGTCTACATTTTTCTGCATCAGTATACCTCTTACACTGAGATCTGGCTCACGTGCTAAAGGGACAGACAAGATCCTAGAGGCTGGCCCGTAGGAACTTCTGCACTAATGGAGCTTGGCCTTACTCTGCTAAGGAAACCTTCATTCTTCTGAGAACTTTCCTCAAAGCCTCCTTCACTTCCTTGTTTCTCAGGCTATAGATCACTGGGTTTAGCATGGGGATGACCACGGTGTAAAACACTGACACGATCTTGTCCTCCCAGAGGGATTTTCCCATGTTCCCTTTCAGATACATGAAGATGAGAGTTCCAAAGAAAAGAGCCACTGCAGTCATGTGGGAAGCACAGGTGGAGAAAGTCTTGGCCCGGCCGCCTGCGGACCGAATCTTCAGAATGGCTCGAATGATGAAAAGATAAGATGTAAGGATCACCGAGGCGCTGGTCATGATGACCACAAATGCCATCAGGAAGATCACCTGCTCCTGCCATCGAGTGTCACTGCAGGCAAGTTTCAGGAGGGGCGGGAGGTCACAAAAGAAGAAATCGATGCAGTTGGACTTACAGAAGGAGATGGAGAAGGTGCACCCTGTGCGGACCACTGAATTCACCATGGCCCCAGCATACGCAGCGGCCACCAGCCCCAGGCGGGTCCGAGGTGTCATGACCATGGTGTACAGGAGGGGATTACACACGGCCACGTAGCGGTCATAGGCCATCACAGCCAAAAGGAAACATTCAGTGCTCGCATAGAGTGTGAAGAAAAAGAACTGGGCAGCACAGCGCTCATAGGTGATGACCATCCTATGGGTCCCCAAGGTCTCAAGCAACTGAGGGACAATAACAGAAGAGTAGCAACTGTCCAGGAAGGAGAGGTGGCTGAGGAAGAAGTACATGGGCGTGTGCAACCCGGGGTCCCTCTGGATCAGCATGACCATGCCCAGGTTGCCCGCAAGGATTACGAGGTAAAAGGCCAGGAACACAATGAAGAGACCCGTCTGCTGGGCGGCCTGCAGCTGGAACCCTGTCAGAACAAATTCAACCACTCTGGTACCATTCCCGGCCATGAAACCAAAGTCACCTGCAGAAACAAAAGTACAAATGGCAGAATCTCATGGAAGGTGAGCTAAGGCGACCACGTCTTGGGGTTGCTCTTTACCAATAACCTTTTAGGATTTTCAAGCACTTCATATCTTTCCCCAATTTTATTGCACTTAACGTTTCAGAAGTCCAAGAAAGTCAGCATTGCAAATCTCATTTTTGACAGAATATGAGGGACAAGCAGCCAGGTGAAGAGCTCGAAGCTTCAGTCCAAACAGGCAAAGACAAAGCTAGGTTGCCTCCAAGCCCTGTAGATGCCACCCGGAACCAATGTGAGCTTCAGGTGGCACCAGGACTTCCTGGAGAAACCCTGCTAGTATAGTCTTAAAAACTGGGCTTTGAAATCAGATATCATTGTGAGTTCAAGGCCAGCCTGGGCTGCACATTAAGTTCAAGTCCAGCCTCAACTACAAGGTGAGACTCTGCCTCAAAAAAAAACATAAATTTAAAATAAACATATCAATAAATGGAAAAAAATCAGATTCCCGCAAACCAATCAAGTTAATTAATCTTTCTGAAACTCAGCCTCCTTCTCAGTTTGTATTACAAATCCAAAGTCATAATATTTTTACAATGACAAACATAATTTGCACTCATGCCCACTTAGAATTACTTTTTGTAAGTATGCTATATACACACACAATGAAATACCACTCAGGTGTAAAAAGCAAGACAATCTTGTTATTTTTGACAACAGAAATGGTCCAAGAAGATACTACATAAAATGAAAAAAATCCAGGAATAGAAAGACAAATACCACAAATAAATACATCCTAGGCCCCCAAGATAGCTCAGCAGACTGAGCACCTGCTTTGGCAAGTTCAGGGACCAGCGTTTGATCCCCAGTCCTGCGTGCTGCGCTGGCCCCACCCCCAGGGCTCACTGAGCCATTGACCAAGTTGGGGCGTGGTGGCGCACGCCTGTAATCCCAGTGCTGGGGAGGCTGAGAACACGAGTATCACTACAAAGTCTGAGCTGTGTAGTGAGACCCTGTACCCAATACATAAATGAAAGTAAATAAATAAATACATCCTCACTCATAGCATAAAATATTTGAACACAGATGAATAGAAAATAATGTCAGTTACCAGGGATTGGGGTGAGAAGGCAGGGAAGATGTTGGTCATAGGTATGAAAGTTCAGTAAGTCCAAGAGATGCATTGTACAACATGTGGGTATAGTTAACAAAAATGTACTGTAGACTTCAAAATTGCTGAGGGATTTTTTTGTTTTCACCGCAAAAAAAAAATTATGTGTTAATTAGTTTGGTTCAGGCAATCCACAGTATTTCAGAGCATCTTTATATGCCATAGATATGCACAGTTTGCCTTAGCCACTTCCTCTGTGAGACGCAGTACCCAACACCAGCAACTTAAAGGAAGAGATGCCTCTTTCAGCCTACAGTTCTGGAAGTTTCGGTGTTGCATGGTCAGAGCCAAGATGGAAGGCTCTGGGCAGAGGACAGCTGCTCAGATTATGTCAGCCAGGAAACACAGAGAGGAGGGACCGGACACCCCCAGGGACCCTGCTCTTCTGACCAGACCACAGCCTGCTAACAGAACCTTTATCTCTGAACTCTTTAATCCATCCTCGAGTACAACACTCCCATAACCCGCTTTCCAAAAGTCCCTCCTCTGAGCACAATGCTTTGGGGAGTACAGTCCAGATCCAAGCCACAACATAATTTTCATTTGCCAATTAAAAATAAATAAATAAATAAACAATGGGACCATAAAAATTACTTGTTTCCAAATCCTGGGATAACGTGAGTAACATGCTCTTAAATGGGTTCTAAAATTGTGTCTCCCAGCCTACAATCCCCTGAAGTCCCAACGTCAGCTCTGTCTTCCTTGAGGGCAGGCCTGATGTGCACATGCGCAGAAAGGACCGGGAAGCCAGAGCCACGAAGGGCAAGCACGGGCTCAATCTCTGCAGCTCGCCGCCCTGCCAAGTGGCTTCCTCCTCTCTCTTCCTGCCAAGTATCATGGCCTTATTTCCAAGTTCTCCTCTTATTCCCAAGGACCTGTCCCACTTTTAAATGCCAGATCATTATCAATCAGTGAATCAAGCCATTCCGGAATTAGCTTGCAAAGCTCATTAAGGGATAAAGCTGTCACATTGAGGTTCGCACTCTAATACCAGCGGGATTCTTGCCAGGTAGCAGAACAATCCTGCCTCTGTGGTTTGACTGCTAATAATTTGAGGTATTGAAAATATGGAATGTGAACTTTAAAGGTGATTCTACTTGTCCTCTTTCCACCCTTGAAACAAAAACTGAAGTTGAGAAAGATCTCATGGAACTTTAGATAAATAACAAAGTACAATTTGGATCAATGCTTGGCAAAAGCTAAAGGAATGACGCAATAAAGGCCAGTATATGCTGGTTTTTTGTTTTTTTTTTTGTTTGTTTGTTTTTTTGGGTTTTTTGGTTTTTTTGGTTTTTTTTTTTTTCTTCAACTGAGTTCTTACTAGTACAAATATGTAGGTTGCGTGCTATTCCAAGGGCCAAATCCGATCCTGCTCTTGGTCAATCTTGCTGCCATCTTCAACAGTCCGTGACATCAGCCTGACCAAGAAAGAGTCTGTACTCGCACACTTACTCGGTAAGAATCTACTGAGAACTTACTGAGCATCAGGCATTCTTGTAGCTCCTTGACGCAAAATGAAGACACTTGTCCTCAAGGAGCAGTTATTTCAGGGGAGCCGTGCACGGGTGATGTGTTTTATAAAGAAGAAGAAATGTGGGGGCTACCAAGATGAAGTTCTGAGAGGACACGCGGCCGCATGGGAGGAGTTCAGGCCTTCAAAGTAAACTCAAGCTATAGAAGAGGAACGTCATGAGAGCTTCATTAAAATGGAACATTAGGAAATGGTGGAGGTCAGGTAGCCTCATACATCTTTTACCTCAAAACTTTAAAAGATAATAATCATGTCAGAAAAGGCCAACCACAAAGCCAGCCATGACTAACATGTGGTGTTTCCACGTGCTCGTGAGACACTTTAAAGACAACTTGGTTCAAAAATGTTATCTTCCTCATACCAGAGCATAGCCCCTGGAGTGCTGTAAATTCCAAGGTGCCTGGAACATCCAGCATAAAGATAAGGTTGGGATATCCGGCGTACAGCACCTGGATGCAGACCAGGCGTCTCTGTTTGCGTCACCTTGACCTTGGGCTGACTCCTTAACCTGTGGAATCTCATTTTTCACACCTCTGCAGTTACAATGATAGAACTGTTGCGCTGTGAGAAGTAGGAGATTTAACTCCTGGAAACGCACACTGTGCCTAATACAGGCAAAGCCCTGACACATGAAATTGTTACAAGTATTTTTCAACCACCAGGTTGTTCAACCATTCAGAAATCGAAATTCTCTCCACTTTATTGCTGAGTTAAATGAGGCTTAAAATGGGGAGACCACTTTTTTAAGAGAGCACAGTTCATAAACAGCACCAGGGCTCCTGACTCCAGATGCTCTGTGCTCTGCACTAACTTCCTCCGCACGTCACCCAGAAGTAGACACAACTGCCTGGCTTCTGGAGGAGCCCCCTGGGAAGATGCAGGTCAGGAGACCCCTCCCCACATTGCATCACCACCCCAAGAGGCACTCCAGCCTCTGTGGCAGGAGGGAAGGATTTCTTCTGGCAAGCATGTGGCACAGTGAAGGAATGGCAGCTGGCTTCTGTGAGCCCGAGAGGACACAGGGTAGGAAGGCTGGAGATGGCATCCGGAATCCCACAGTTGCGTCCAGGCAGTATATCTTCCATGTCTGAATCTGTGTCCTGCTCACATAGCAGAGCTGCCCTGAAGAAGCGACTGCCATACGCCACTAGGGTCGCTTTTCCCTTTTCTCCTTAAAATGCCACTGGCAGGGAAAGGGATCCCTGTGACTAACATCACCCAAAACGTATAGGAGGCTGCAGCTTGGACTGGCCCCTGTACTGTCCTGAAAGCCCAAGTCCAGGCAGAGTCGCGCATGCTGAAGTCTCCCGCCACCATTCCAAAGCTAGGCTGCCCACCAGCCCTGCGGAGGAACCGGGAGGGAGATAAGAGCCAAACCCAAGCGGACCGGTTTCAGTTGATACAATAAGTAAGCCCCTTCTGTATAACCTTTATAAGGAGAGCAACTTCAAAGTAGTCAGATTTTTGTGCCCTGTTTCTTTCTTCTTCTGCGCTTTTCTGTCTATAAAACCAATCTCCTCTGCTCAGCACGTTGGAGCTCTCATTTTAATCCATAGAATGAGGTGTTGCCTAAGTGTAGCATCACACGTCAAGGCCAATGAGAACTTCACACTAAATGTGTTGGGATTATGCCCCTGGTAATAATGATGGCTACTGTTTAGAAAGCAGCGGCTGTGTGTATGGCGCTGTCCCAGGGATTCCATACATACGCCTCGCTTAAGTTCCAGCGCAGGACACATTCGTGTTAGCAAACGGGCTCATAGAGATTAAATACCTTGGCTTAGGTAAGATGCTAGGCAGGAACCTGAGTCACCCCTGGCCCAGGGACCATCACAATTCCAACCACTTCATATGACAGTAATGAGAGCGAGTAATGACAGTATCTATGCCCAGGACTTTTCTAATGGCTTTTACATACATTACCCCTTATACTTGGGCAAGGACTAAGCTAACATCAGTTAAAGGAACAGTTTGGAAAATGTAGCGGACAGCTAACTGGTGGTCAACCTGTTATACTCAGCTGAACTGAGCCAGCATGGTGCTGGGGGTGGAAGGACCACCTGAGGCCGTTGCCAGCAGCTGCAGAACTGGAGAAGCTGCTGGAAGCTGCTGGGTGTCTTGTACTATTCAGGACCTTGCCATGCTGGCTTCCCTGGGGAGCTTGGCTGTTGTTGGAGGAGTTCAAGACCTTTGTTGTAAAAAAAAAGAAGAAGAAGAAGACCTTTGTCCTTGCTGAGAAAGGCTACAGCTCACTTTGGGGGAGCTCTGGCCCTCATCTTGAGCATCACTTCCTGGCTCCAGAGGGAAAAATGGTGCACTGCTCAGTCTTGTGGAGAAGTTTGTCGCATTGGCTTTCCTGATGGGCACTCGGCTTTCCTCATCACTGGAAGAGCTCAGGACCCCACTGTCACTGAGGATGGCTGTGGCACCTTTGGGCGAGCTCTGGAGATCACCTTGAGCCCTGCTTCCTGATTCCTGTTCAGATTCCTCTTCAGCCTGCTGGCACACACTTTCTAGCTTCCACCACTGACCTTTGGGCCTTTCCTGTGCAGATCCGTGAAGAAGACCCGCGTGAGACATTGCCGTGGCTCTAGGCCTCCATTTGGACTTGTGGGAAGCATGGTTATAGGCTTGGGTTTCCAGCTGGACTCATGCAGGGTATTAGGGTCCAGCGGGATTCTTTTGTCTATAGTATGTGGACAGATATCCTGTACTTCTTGTATATAATTCTTTGGGTGATTCCTTATAAAATAATATCATAAAATGTGTCCCATATTTTATTATTTCCCTTGCAAAAAACCCAAACCATGACAGCAAATGACCCCAATTCTGAGTAGGAAACACTGCACAGGCTCCCCCTCTTACAGCAACACCTTTCCTGGCATAGTCTGCCCAGATGGGACAGAGGAAGATGTGCCCAAGGACAGCCATGGAATGAACTCTAATGAAGTCTCTTAACCCACAGAAGATCATCTCCTCTAGCACAGTTTCAGTTGCAAGACAAAGAACACAAGTCACTGAACTAACCCTGCCTGGGCTCCCTGGTACTATCTGCCTACAGATACTGTTGCAGGGTCTAAATCTCATCCCTCATTTTTAATTCATTTTATCTTGCTATGTGTTGTGCATTTTTATAAACCACTTTAAATCTCCCCTGGAAAGGGATATTGATGAATAAATAAACACAAAATAAAATTGCCTGCTTGCTAGATGCCAAGATAATCAAAATAATTAGCCCTAACAGCGATAGACGGATAATGATGCTGCCAGAGGACTTTGTCAAATGGGGCCCATGATGACAGTACACGAAAAGTGGTTCACTGAAATCAGACAGATCTAGGTAAGGGTACTGAAGAAAGGCAGGTGCTCAGGGGACAAGGTAGAACCTCATAGGGACAGCTCCAAGCCTGAGATACTGCAGCCAGCTCCAGAAATCTCCAGGCCAAATCTAAAAGAGTGACTGGGTCTTCCCCTTGAACCAGTGAACAGTACCGGGGAGGCCTGGACGTGGGGCTTCTTGGCATCAGCTGTGTCCACTTCACAACGGGCAGAGGAAAACTTCACAGAGAACCAAGACTGCCAGATGGTGGGCGATCTACAGAAAAACAAAATGCATTTCCCTCCAAGAACCACCACTTGGCCATGTGAGGCACTGCTTAAATCCCTAAGCTAGTCCAGAATAATTTATATTCTAGATAGAATGACCACTCAACTTCTTAATGATTAATATTGGGTGAAGCAAACAACTCAGCAAAATCTCTGGGTAGGGAGGAGAACCACAGATCTGTGTGGCCTTGTAGAAAATTTTGGTCCCAGGCAATTCAGACAAAATGAAATTGTGGGAAGCCTAGTAGAACACGGATGTAGCAGATTCTTCCTCTTAAAACCCACAAAATATTTGAACTCGCTGAGTAATGAAAGGATGTCCTGGGAGAGAGTGAATGCTGAAAGCCCCCAGAGCCCAGGACCTCTGTCACACCAAGTGCCTTCAGCATTTGCAGTCTCAGGAACCCATTGGCTACCTTAATGAACCACAGAAACGCCTCATGTCTGGGGGTCTTCCCTCAGGGCACCTCTGGATCTCTGCCCTCCCCTTCCCCTACTGGTTAGGTCTCCCCAGGGCAGCCAGCCAGTGGGGCATACAGAAGGACATGGAGCACTCATGCTTGCTAAAGCTAAAAGAGAAAGACCTAAGACTGTTCCTTGAGATTATTAATGCTCCCCCCAAAACTCCTATGATCCTCAGAGAACAAATGGGGGCTTCAGAGGAGAATAAGCCCAGAAAGCTTAATAGGTTCCATTTGTCATCCTGCCCCCGAGAAATCTCTAGACTAAGAAAGAAGAGGCAACTGTGGACCAGACAAGAAAATGTATAGGAGGCTCACTCTAAAAGAACCCAGAGGTCAGCTGTATAATAGAGCATGCCTTGGGAACAATAGAGCCATAGATCTGAAGCCCACTTAGATAGCTTAATCTCTAATCCACTTAGAGCCTCCAACCCAGGCTTAAACTTTACTTTAAAGTCGTGAAGTATAAAGGTTGTGTGATGTCCCTACACTTGCATAACCAGTGTTCTCAGCTGGAATTATGTAGCCAAGAAAAACATATAGAAGCTAGAGATCTTAACTCCAAGCAGTGTGCTACTGGGCATGCCACAATAAATACAAAACACCGAGTGACACAGGTAATGCTGGCTCTCCCTCTGGCCCCATCATTAAATGAATCTCACGCCTGTGCTGACTTACAAGGGAAAGAACAGAATAAATTATGATGCGTTCTGGTTGCATCCAATGTGCTGGGGTAGACTTGGGTCTTCCAGGGGCCTAAGTGGGGGCAAAATGCACTTCCTCTCTCCACCACACTGGAAGCCAGTGGGGTTGGGGACGACAGAGTCTTGATCCAAGACTGCCCTGCTTCTCTCAAAAATTTGTTTAAGGGTTAAAAAAAAACCCTTCGCCTGACCATTTTTAGTTGAATAAAAACACATATAGACACAGGAAAAGGTTTTCCTGTGCTAGATTAGCACTGAAAATAGCAGAAAAACAGAACCAGCGTGGAAGTGGGATGCTTTGGAGTTCTACCAAGTGAGGTCAAATCTCAGTCGGTCCTTTTAATGCCCTGGACCCAGGCTCTGTTCAAGGAGACGATGGGGACACTCCCTCGCCCACAGGACTGCCATGAAGATGAAACGAGGCGACATGCTGCGTGTCCAGCACAGCTGGGCTCTGGTGCACACACTGGCTGGCGTGAAGCCACCCTCAGCAGCACTGCAGATTACCCTTAACCCTTCCTCTAGGACCCTGTGCACCCTTTACCTCATTTGGCCCTCACACAACCCATTTGCAAGAGGAAAAAGTGGGACAGAGAATTCAACTGACATGGCTGATAGTCACAGCATTGGGCAGAAAAGCTTCCAGAACCAAGACCCAGATCCTGGCCACCCACCACAAGCCATGAGTTGCCAAAAGTTGCCTCTGCCCAAGAGAGCGGAGTGGACAGGAGATGAGACCTCAATGCTTTTCCTCACTTCTTGGGCCTGCAGGAAGCCTCTGGAGGGCACAAACGGAGAGCTGAACACTGACCTCACGGTTTGCACCCGCCTTTTCCTCTGATCCCCTCACTCGGACCAGCAGCTCCCCAGATGGAGTGTGCAGGAGCATGCTGGGACTTGCAGGAGTCTCCGAAGGTCGTGGTTCCACCCTCTTGCCTTATCCAATGAAGTATGTTACCCTCATCTTAGAGACAGAGCAAGATAAGGAAGGCCTGGCCCACACACCATCCGCCAGCGGGAGAGACTCCAGTGACCAGAGCCCGGCTCCTGAAGCCTGGTGAGAAGCCCGTGCCACGCGGGGAGGCTCCTCCCTCAAGAGTCTTAGCACCGTCTTTTTGATCTGAGTTTCTAAGCTCTCTGCCTCTCAGAAATGGACGGGAGCAGGTGGATTGTCATTGCTCCAAGGGGACTCGGGAGGGGAGACAAGTTGAGATGATGGGAATTCCTAGACAGAGCGAGCTGGACAGAGCAATAACAAGGGCCTCGGCCACCCTCAGCTCTGGCTGGGTCTCTTCGCCTTTCACCTGGGAGCTTCTCCCTGAGTCAGCACCCAGCCAATCACATCGCAGTTCTCATCTGTCAGATGCGGCCCAGCCACGCACAGGAAGTAGCTGAGCCCCCTCTGAAGCTCGGGGCTCTGAGGCTGGCCGGCTGAGCCGAGCAGCAGTTCCCTGCCCAGCAGCCCCGGAAGCCGATTTCTGAACTGACAGAGCTCCTGCTGACCAAACACAGTTAGGAAGCCTGGACAGTCCCGGGATGGGGGAAACACTCTACACACAGGGCCCTTGCGCTGCCCGCAGCTCCCAGCTCTCTCGGTAAGGCTGACCCATTCCAAACACCTGCCAGAGCTTTACAGTTCTTCAAGATTTAAGAAGAGGTGGGCACGCTTCCTCTGCTTCCTCGATAGCAGCCTTTGCGTGTGTCTTTCTGCATCATTCCACCCACCCTGTCTTCTGAGGCTGAAAACAGTCACCCAAGTCAGGTACAAGGGAACTTACCAGTCCCACCTTCTAGATGAAGAAGCTGCGGCCCAGATAGGGTAAATGTTTTAGATCACTGCGAGGATAAAGCCATAAGGCGTAGCACACCGCACTCCCCAGGAAGGTCACTCTTGGCTCTGGCCCGGCTTTATAAGGAAACAAAGGTTCAGGTTGCCGAATACGTTTCCAACCTGGACAGCCGTCTGCTTTCTCTCTGCTCTGCTACGGCCACACTCACCTCCAGGGGAACCAAGCCCCTACGCTCAAGGCTGGGTCAAGGGGGACAGAACATGGTGCCCAAGCAGGTTGCTGGGGGCCAGACAAACAGGTGTCTCCAGCCCCGGCAGCTCGGGAGCCCGGCGCCCACAGGAGCACCCTGCACAGCCCTAGATCTCTGCCCTGTCCTGGCTGGATCCTTCATGCCAGGAAGACAATTAGGAGACTGAGGCAAGGATGGCCCTTGACTGCACCTCCTAATCAGGCCCTAAGCTGCAAATTAGGCTTCCCCGACTCCCGGGGGAAGGAAAGCTCCCGCAGCAGCCCCTCCGCGCCTAGGATTCTCGGCTCCCCCACCATCTCCTTCCTGCCTGACGTGTCTGGAGTCAGTCACGTCTCGGGGGATAAGGGCACAGCTTCTGTGCTGTGCTGTCTCAGGGGCAGTCACCAACCCACCATGACTGGCAGCTTCCTTCAGAGACAAAAGAGGCTTAAAGGGCCGTGTGAAGCCCCAGGAATCTGCTCACTGCTTGTTCAATTAGTATTTAATTTGTTACACACGATGTACTTAGAGCAGTACCTGGCACAGCACATTAATTGTGCGGATGTTTCACTGATGGGGGCTTCACCAAAAGCCCATGAGACAGCTACTGCCGTTGGCACAGCCTGCCAACTGCTCACCCGAGAGTCGGAAAGCTGAAATAGCCACCCAAGGTCACGCTGGATGCAGGAAGCGCTGAGGAGGTAGCCCACCTGCCACAGAGCTGAAAGTTAACACGACTCACTTAGTGTAGAAAACTTGAGTGATATCAACAAACACAAAGAACTGAGTGAAGCCACTGGACTCACACCACTCCGACAAGCAACATCAACAGTTCAGCAACTGACACGGCAGTCCTGGGCATCGAACCCCCGTCCCTCCGGGAAATGCGCTAGAAGGCATTTATCTAGCACGCAACTCTGGCAGTAGACTGTTTTGGGTTCCAATCTTCCATCCATCTTGTGAATTTATGTCGCTTCTCTGCTCCGCCTCCTGGGCCACGCTGCGGAGGGTTTAATCAAGGTGATGCACTCCAAACACTCAAGAGTGAGGCCTAGCACTGTTCAGATCAATCCAGAAGGCTTGCTACAAGCATTCACATATTTTTTTTTTCTGAGACAGGGTCTCACTGCATAGTTCAGGCTTCCCCCGAACTCACCATGTAACCCATGATTGCCTCAAAGTTTCGGCAATCCTCCTGCCTCAGCCTCCTGAGTGCTGGGATTACAGGCATGAGCCATCACACTCCCACATACTTTTTAAAAATTAAAAGTTCATAGACTGTCTGCATATTATCCCACTGGGCTGAGGGAATAAGCAAAATAATGAGCTCCTAGGAAGCTATTCCAGGGGGAGGTACCCATAATCCACCACAGCATCCCGTGAAGTGAGGACTCCCTGGGCAAGCTGTGAAGGTTAGAACACTGGACACCATAGCCTGAGACACTATCCTGCAAGCCCAGTGACCACAGAAGAAGAAAGAACCAAGGTGCAGTCTTGCCACAGTTGGTCAGAATACCCTGTTTCCGGGTACCGCGTGCACTCGAACAACTCAAGGGAAGTCATCCTGGACCACAGGTGAGAAACTCCAGGGCTTCCACACTTGGAGAACCTCAGAGCTCTGGGGCAGAGGACAGACAGTGCAGAAAAGTTACATACAAAGCACACTAAGAGGCTATTGCCAATGTTGTATAAAGCACTATGATCCATAAATGTTTTTACTTGTTTATAGAAGACAGACAGACAGACAGACAGAAAGACAGACAGACAGACAGACAGACAGACAGACAGACAGACAGACAGACAGACGGGCTTCGATATTTACGGGTCCTACAATCCTGGGTTTGACCACCCTGAGGTACAAAATGTTCCCCTTCAAAAAAAAAAATTTCACATCTTTACTGAACACTGAAGGCTCTTCCTTACCATTTCTTAAAGCACACTCTATGACCACGACTTCCCCGGCCCTGCTCTGCAGTACCCTAAGTGATCCAGAGGCCCGTGTACTACATTCACAGTCCATGGGAGGATGGACACAGACTACCTGCAAGTGCTGGCCACTTGACGTAAGAGATTGAGCACCTGTAGGTCAGACCCTAGACCACACCTCTGTGGAATCAGAGGGGGGACTCTGTACCTGTATAGCCTTGACAGGTAAGGAAGTACAACAGGTTTTATTATCTGATTGGTTGATTGACTTTTGTATTATATGGAAGGGTCTGCAGGGGGTTCAGGGTCTCACTACTAGATCCGACTCGTAGTGACCCACCTGTTTTACAGCCTCCCAAGAGCTGGGATTACAGGCACATACCACCATGCCCAGTCTCAATGGAGCCACTTTGATATTTTCAACCTTTTATTAAGGAATAATACTACCAAGGGCCAGTGAGATAGCTCAGAGGACTATGCACCTGCTTAAGCAAGCTCAGGGTCTGGGGTTCGACCCCTGGCACCACATGCCATGCTGGCCCCACCCCCAGGCATGCTGAGCCGGTGACCAAGTCTGGCTCAGCCTGTGACCCCAATACTGGGGAGGCTGAAAACAGGAGGATCACTATGAGTCCAAGCTAGGTAGTGAGACCCTGCACAAAATAAAAATAAAACCTAAAAAAAAAGAAAGGAAGGAAGGAAGGAAGGGAGAGAGAGAGAGAGAGAGAGAGAGAGAGAGAGAGAGAGAGAGAGAGAAAGAAAGAAACTGTCGTTATTATAGATCACTGTAGAGATTAGAAATTCGTTCCTTGGGGCAATTTCCTAGAAGCAGAATTCTAGGGAAAAGGGACTTCTTTTTTTTTTTTTTTTGGCAGAACCGGGGATTGAACTCAGATCCTTGAGTTTGCCAGTCAAGCGCTTATCCTACTGAGCCATCTCCCCGGCCCCAAAAGGGATTTCTTAAAGGATCTCAATACAAATAAATAAACTGCCGTTAAGATGCAGCCCAGCACTTCACAGTCTGTGGTACTACCTAGTTCCTAGCACCCTTACTGGTAATTGATATTGTGATTGTCATTTAAATGCTTGGTGTCTGTAGAGGTGAGCAAGGATCTCATGACCCCGTACATCTGCAGCTTTTTTACTTCCTATTATGTTCAGCTTTTTAAAATATGTATCCATTGCCATTTCTTCTTTTGTGAATTCAGCAAGCGTTATCTTTGCCCAGCTTTAAGTATCTTCAATTGTCATGATAATTGCCCATGTTTACAGATTCGGGGATATTTTTGTTTATTTTTATGATAAGGTGCTTGATTTTTCTGAACAAAATTTAGAAGCGTTAAGACTTTTTGTGTTTTTGACAAATATTTATGGAGTAGTAGTAGTAGTAGTATTGCTGGAAACAAACTATTCTCGACATTGGAGAAGCAGCAGGGAATAAAAACAAGATCTCAGCTCTTAGCTGAGCTTAAGCAACAGGCAGAGACAGAGGCGGGGGCGTTGTCAAGGACCGAGACAGCGGATCCAGCGGAGGACAGCGGGCAGACGCTACCCCGAGGCCTGCATGGAAAGCAGCACAACACGTGTTGTGGTAGGAAAAGCACTTCAGATAGGAGGAGGGCAGGTAAGCGCCAAGGCCCTAGGTGAAGGCAGCAGAGAGGAGGCAGCAGGAGAAGAAGGCGGGCGGGCCGCCGGCCACAGCGGGAAGTCGCCGTCTGCTTAGAGACAGTACAACATGCATAGAACTTACACCAGAGGCTACTCCCTCCTTGTTAGACACATGCTCTGAATTCCCACCGAACTCTGCTGGTGTAAACCACCGGCCTTTGCTGTTCATCTGGATGGTGTACACAAAGCTGACCCGGGACAGCCAGCTAATATGTCAGGCAAGCGGAGTGACGGAGAGAAAGGAATGCATTTAGGGTGCTGCGACGTAAATCCGACAGGACATCCTCCCAGGTATATGAGACACACCTGCTTCCTATTTTAATCTACAAGTTGTTTTTATTTACATGGCATTTTTACATACAGAATATTTATCATTCTATAGAAATTAAAATGTATGCTATTATAGTTTCTTTCTATATTTTTAGGTTTTAAAAAATACATTATCCACCAAGAGTTGAGAAAGGGATAATCAATCCACCAGCAATTGTTAAATTTCTTTCTCCAATCCCTGTAACATCACACCTTCAGTCTATGCCAGATTTTCATGTATATTGGGATAGATTTCCAGACTTGCAGTTTCTTCTAGTGATATGTTGAAAAACGCTGATTCATCTGTTATAACTCTATAGTAAGCTTCTATATGTCTCCCTAATATTTTTATTGCATTGGTGGTTCAGTGGTAGAATTCTCGTCTGCCTAGTATTTGTATTTTTCCAGTTTTTCTTGGACGTTGTCACCCATTTGGCCTTCTTACTGTAACATAAATATTGAAATATTTTCTTCCTGATGTTATTTTTTTAAACCTTCAGTGGAGTTAAAGACATATTACAGTCATGGATAAGTAACAATGTTGATGGCAGCACAATGCATGATACCTAAACTTTGGAAGCGACCGATTGGTCCACCAGCAGAAGAGTGGCCGGGTGTGGTGGCACATGCCTGTAACCCCAGCCCATGACAGCGAGGCAGGAAGACCCTCCTGAGTCCAAGCCCAGCCTGCTCTACACAGCAAGACCATCTCCAAAGAGTAACACGTACCAGCTGCCAGCTCAGTGAAGCCTCCTGCAGCAGCTGTGAGTGTTGGCCGCTCACAGCTACGCCCTGTCCTGGAGAACTGTCCTTGGCTAAGGGATCCTGCCTGTCCTTGAAGTGCCCGGGAAGTCCCAGGTCTGCCTCGTGGGGTGGCTCAGAGTCAGTGAGTTACTGATTTGGGCTGCAGATGTCAACCCCTCACCAGACACAGAACTAAGTTGGTGGAATAACTCATACTCCAGGGTTGCCCTGGGGAGGAGGGCACAGATTTGGCCAGCTCATTTGGCACCTTGCTGAGCTGCTCCCCATGTCACCGACCCCCTGCTGGGTCCTTCTGTGAGCCCCCTGCCCCCTGCAGTCCCTGCCTCGGGTTTTCTCTTAAGAAACCTAACCTAAGTCGCATCTCTTCCCTGAGTCCAACCAAGTTCTGGCTTGACACGGAACATGAACAATAGCTGTGTGGGACATCAGCGTGCTCCGGGTGCCCCGCTCTGCCCAAAGGGATCAAAAATAATAGAACTTTTTTCAGTCTTCCCAGGTCATTTATTATACTTGGGTACTAGTTCTGTGTGTTCCCAGTTTCACTGCTCCTATCAGAAAATCTGAACTATTTAAAGAACTTAATGAGTCTGTCTATACCTACCTGGGGCAGAATTTAGCCTCATTCATGTAAAATTAAACCACAAGGACAGAAAACAGCAATTGAAAAAAATTAGATTTAAAGCATAATATGTTAATTTTGCCTTTCTTTTTATTAAAAATCATTTATTACTGACAATATCATTCTTATGTTGCCTGAAAATATTGAAAAAATGTGTTGATTCATTTTCCTAATCTTTCTCTTTCTTTTTTTCTTTTTTTTTTTTTTTTTTTTGGCGGAACACAGGTATTGAACTCAGGCCCTTGCGCTTGCCAGGGAAGCACTTATTCCACTGAGCCATCTCCCCAGCCCGCCTTTTTTATTTTTTAAAGAGAATAAAAATAGTAAAAGATAAAAAGTTAGATGGATTTTTTTTGGGGGGAGGGGGAGTCTGGCTCAGGATGCCTAAGGGCAGATCTGGTAAGGCCTGAGGGTCTGGGGATCGAACCACAGTATCCTGAGCTTCACTGCTTTGCCTAAGCAGGCTCTTAAAAAACTGAGCTAATGGGCAGACCCCCTAGAAAGTTATAGATGATACTTAATTTCACTAAACAAAACAATAAAAATTAAACTATGGTTGTTATACTGCATAATGTTGGCTTTAAATTAGCTTAGGTTACTGAATATAAGAATGCAAAATTAGTTTCAAAAAAAATTATAAGAAAGTGTAAAGGAAATTGAAAAAAAAGGTTAAGAATGATCAGGTCCTTTCAACAGAGCAGCAGAAGCCAGCAATACAATATCCAAGCTATCCTGTGTGCATAAAGCAACACATACTTTCCCCTTTCTTTCTTCTGTCCTTTCCCCACCCCAGCTGCCCCTTCCCTTTTGAACAGACTCTGCCCTCTCACAGGATCTAGTGTACCTTTCAGGTTTCATTTACTCCTTCAGATTCTCTTACTACAGGAACATGCAGGTCTGGTCTAGTTCATTGATGAGTATGAGCTCTCGTTGCATCCATTTATCTGTAAAAGCCTCGAGTTGACCTTTTCAATAGCTAAATAATACTGCATTATTGTATAAAAATACCACATCTTTTTTCTCCATTCTTCAGTTGATGGGCATCTGGATTGTTTCCAAGACTTAATTACGAGGAATTGCACTACCCTAAACATGGGTGCATATATACACCATATGTTGCTGTGGTACGATGTTTTCACTTCTTTTTGAAAAATACCCAGGAGGGCAACAGCTGGGCTGAGGGGGACCTCCAGTCCTAGCATTTTGTAGAATCTCTGCACT
>NW_004524815.1:1933923-1961858 GCF_000260255.1 Octodon degus | reverse complement strand
TTTTCAATATGTTGGTTCTTTCTATCTAGGGGAAAAGAATACCTTTCCATTTTCTGAAATCCTCTTTGTTCTCTTTTTGCAGAGTACTGTAATTTTCATTGTATAATTGTTTACTTCCTTTGTAAGATTGATTCCTAAGTATTTCTTTTTGGGGAGATATTATTGTGAAAGTCATGGTTTCACTAATTTCTCGCTCAGTGTGTTCATAGTTTGTGTACAGCAATGCTATTAATTTTTAAGTGTTGACTTTGTATCCTTCTATGATACTGAATTTGGTTGTTAAATCTACAAGTCTCTTGGTGGAGTTTTTGGGGTTTTGTATGCAGAGCATCATGTCATTTGCAAATAATGTTAATTTCACTTCTTTTCTAATCATTATTCATCTTATTTGTCTCTCTTGTCTAATTGCTCTGGATAATGTTTCCAAAACTATGTTGAATAAGATTGGTGACAGTGGGCATCCTTGTCTTGTTCCTGATTTTAAAAGTAAAGTCTTTCAGTTTTGTCCATTTAGTATGATGTTGGCTATTGGATTGTCATAGACGGCTTTTATCAGGTTGAATTAAAGACCATGTATTCTGATTTTCTGAGTTTTTATCATGAATGAGTATTAAACTTCCTCAGAGGCTTTTGCTGCATCTGTTGAAATGATCATGTTATTTTTGTCTCCGGCTCTGTTGATGTGCTGCGTTACATTTATTGCTTTTCATATCGTGAACCATCTCAGGATTCCTGGGACGAGTCCCATTTGTTCCTGGTGTATGATCTTCTTGATGACTTGCTGCATTCTGTTTGCTACTATTTTATTGAGGATTTTTGCAACTATGTTCACTGGGGAGATTAACCTGTAATTGTCTTTTCTGGTTGGGTCTTCCTATGGTTTGTTATTACAGTAATACTTGCCTCCAGGAATGAGTTTGGAGAATTGTTTCCCTTTTAATTTCTTTGTAGAGTTTGAGAGGAATTGACATTAATTCTTTAAAATTCTTGTACAGGGGGCCTGCGCCTTATCTCAATTCTTTAAGTGGCTGCTTCAATGAAGCAGTCAGGCTCAGGTTGGTGTGGTTCGATCCCCACAACTCAAGCCAGCCAAACCTGCCCTGAAGGCATTGGGAGCAAAAATAAATAAGTAAGTAAGTAAGTAAATAAATAAATAAATAAATAAAATTATTGTACAATTCAGCTAAGTATCACTCAGAACCTGGCTTTTCTTTGTTGGTGGGTTTTTTATTACATTTTCAATTTAATTCACTGATATTGGGTTATTGAGAATTATTTATGTTCTCTTGATTCGGCTTTGGTAATTTATATCTAGCTAGGAATCTGTCCATTTCTTCTGTGTTTTCCACCTCATAAGAGTAAAGATTTTCAAGGTAGGTACTGATTATCTTTAGAATTTCTATTTTGGACTGTAGTGATTACCCTCTTTTCATTCTTTATTGCATGAATTTGAATTTGTCCCATTTTTGATAAGATTGCCTAGGAGTTGATCAATTTTATTTATTCTTTCAAAAATCCAACTCTTCTATTCATTAATGATTTGTACTGCTTTCTTTGTCTCCATTGCATTAATTTCTGCTCTGATCTTTATAACTTCCTCTCTTCTTTGGGCTTTAGGCTTTCTTCTTTTTCTAGGAACTTGAGGTGCAGCATAAGATCATTTATTTGGGCTCATTCTGTTATCCTGATGTGAGAATTCACTGCTATAAATTTCCCTCTTAACACAGCTTTCATTGCACCCCACAGGTTCTGGTAAGATGTATCTTCATTTTCATTTGATTATAAATATTGTTTAATTTCTTAATTTCAACTGTGATCCATTGATTGCTCAGGATGTTGTTATTTAATTTCTATGTGTTTAATGAGTTTTTGTGATATTTTTGTCAATAATTTCCAATTTAATTGCATCATGGTCTGATAATATGTGTGGGATAACTTAAATTCCTTTGCATTTACTTAAGCATGCTCTATGTGCTAGTATATGATCTATTTTGGAGAACATCCTGTGTTCTCCAAATATATATAATGTATATGTATACATTTGTTATCTCTTCCTCTTACAGTTTTCCCCTAATAAGGATGTGGTGACACGATCTCTTATGATCATTCTTGATTTGAAGCTGATATTGTCAAAAACCCGAATTGCTACCCCTGCTTTTCTCTGTGTTCCTTTTGCATGGAGTCTTGTTTTCCATCCTGGACTTTCACTCCAGGAATTTCCTTTTGAGGTAAACGTGTTTCCTGCGCACAGCGTGTTGCGGGATTTTATATCTTCATCCACTCTTCCTCCAGTGTGCTTCTTTTGATTAGTGAACTGAGGCCATTTACATTGTTGGCTATAATTTATGGGTATTGGCTTATCTTTGTCATATTATTTTCCTGATGTATGCTCCCTACTTTTACTCTCTATTTGATTGCTTGCTTTGCTTGGTGGGTTCTTTCTGTTGTTGTTCTTGAAGTTGTGGTCATTTTGTCTCTTTTTAGAATATCTGGTAGTACTCTTTGTAGGGTTGGTTTAGTGGCCATGAATTTCTTCAGTTGTTCTTTCTCTTGTAAGTATCTTATTTCTCTATTAAATTTGATAGAAAGTTCTGCAAGGTGCATCAATCTGGGTTGGAAGTTGCCTTCTTTCAGGACCTGAAATATCTTACTCCAACCTCTTCTTGATTTGACGATTTGTGTTGAGAAATCTGCCATGATTCTGGTGGGCTTTCTATTATAGGTGTTCTGGTTATTTCTTCTAATGCTTTTTATTATTCTGCTCTTTGCTGAATTCCTGGGGCCTTGATTATTATATGTCTGGGTGTAGATTTATTTTTATTATGAAGAGCATCTGGAAACAGCTCACCTGCTCCCAGGGTAATTTCAAGAGATATTTATTACAGGAAATAATATTAAGTAATGTCAAAAATAGACTGAAAGACAGAATTCCCAATGCTGTCAGAAGCGCCGGACTGCAGGGACCTCCCTTCCTTGTAACATACTCTTATGTCTTCTCGCATCTACAGTCACAAAGTCGACCTAGTTAACCTGATCATTTGCTAATTACCCAAGGGTTCATCAAAGAAGCCCCGTCGCTTAGAAGCACTGGGGCCCATGGCCTGCTTGAGTTCCCTTCTGCTGAAGAGCTCTGACCATACAGTAGTCAGTGGCTGCGGCAGACAGGACTGAATGTGGTTTTTGTGGAGGATTTGGCTGTTAGCAGGAAGCAAACAGGTGTCTCCAGAAACCCACAGTCCAGCTGAGGAGACCAGACCAACCACTAAGGAATGGCCATGGCCAGGGTTAGAGCAGTGAAATTTAGGGAGAAATCATGTGGTTCTACCAGGGGGATTGTGGGGCTCAGGGACCAGGGAAGAGATGAGGGCTGGAATGGCCAGGGAAAGCTGCCCCTAGGGCCCCTGAAGACAAGTCTCTGAGGAGGTGAGCCAGCAGGTCACTTGGCAGGGATGCAGACAAGTATATTTAGCTCACCCAGGCAGAACTTGTCCTCAGGACTAAGGATGCTGCAAAGTCAAGAGACTTTCACCAAAAGCCCTCAATCTGAGTTGCAGGCCCAACACCTCCCTTGACTGACCACAGCATGACAGAGTATGAGCAGTGGTGGCAAGAGCCAGGTTCATTCCCTGCAGACCCCGCCCTTGAGCTTGGAGATTAACCAGGTTGAGGAGCTGAAGTGAACTCCCCAAGGATCTGTGTTTCTCCTGTAACACATGAGGAGAAGCCGAGATAATGAGCCACTTGTGCAGCATGTCCTCCCAGCAGGGCTGAGCTTTCCCAGGAGCCCTTGGGGCCACCCCAGGTGCTGATTCAAGATTCAGGGGAGCCTGTGAGCCCAATGCATCTCTCCCACTAAGCCTTCCCCAAAGCACTATAAATACCCACTGGTTCACTTAGTCAGATGAAAGCCTAGAATGGTCAGCTACTCATCTATCTGAGCAATCTTAGCTGCTTGCTGTGCATCCCTACACCACCTTAGGTCAGTCAAATCCAGCGGCATCCCTTCAGTGCATCCTTAAGAGATAACTGTCACCATGGAGACCCCGGGAAGATCCTGGCTCTGAAATAAGGGGAAACTGAGCAGAGAATCTACTCTTCACCATCAGAACTTGCCATATCATAAGGCCATGTTCAGCCTGATTTCAGATCATGCAGGATACACAAGTAAGACTGCACCATTTGGGGAACCTACAGCATCAAGTTGTTTGAGTTTCTGTGTCACTAGAATATATGAACTCTTTAATGGGATGATTGGTATGAGACTGCAGCCTTATGCAAGCGATTTCACTGTGGACTGCTGCACTGCCTCCTTTATGCTGGGAGGGAGACTAATTCTATGGGTTAGAGCTCTGGCTTTGGGACAAGATAGACTTGGGGGGACTGCAGATTCTTACTCACTGGTCATATGAGCAGGTTACTTAACTATTCAGAATCTCCCTGTCCTCCAGGATGAAATAATGTCTACTTTATTGGGTCACAAGGATTGTATAACATAATATGTGTAGAATGTGTAACATCATGATTGTCTAGAAGAAATGTTCAATAGACAGCTACTGGAGTTTGGAAAAGCATCACAGTGTGTTAGTTCAATCAGGGTGTGGAGACAAAGTAGAGACCTAAATACTTGTTTCCTTCTCACTGTGAAATCTCAGGCAATATAATTAACATTTCTAAACCTCAGCTTCCTCGTTTGTTGGCTAAAGATGAATATTTGTACCTCACAGTAGTGTTGTCAAATTGAGAGGAAATAAAACCTTGGAAGTGCTGAGACTCTACCTGACTCACAGCAAGAGTTCAACGAATGTGTAATAATATTTCGGGCTGTAGATTCCAGTCAGGTGGGGAAAGTTGGTTTTTATTGAGCTTATTTAATTGTTCCCAACAGACTCAGCCTTCAGATGCAAGAGGATGAAGTTTGGGAGAAGGCTGCAAGCCAAAGTAAGCACAGGACCATCTTGTCTCAAAGGGTCTCTTCCTACATGAGATGTCTCACTCCCCCCCCAGGCTGCCTGGGATCTCCTTCTTTGCAGTGTTACACATTATTATCAAAGTGCAGTATAGGTACAAATGTCTACACTCCTGTCCCATGTCTCTCTTAAGTGCTCACTGGCCACGAGCCTTTGCTGTCCCTCTGGTAAGTTGTTCCGGGTTTGGGGTGGCTGTCGCTGTCCTCTGCCTGAAGCTCACTCCTTAAGCCCATTCTTAAATAGCATCATACAGAACAGTATCACTGGCCTGATGCCTGAATTTTTCCTTCTAAAAAACGTTTTAGAAAGTACCTTTTTAAAAAATAAACACAATGTACCACATTCAGTAACAATCCATTCTATTCTAAAACTTTAGACATTGTTATTACAGTCTCATTTTATACTTGGATAAATTGAGGTTCTGACTGGTGAACAGTTTTCCCAGAGACATAGCAAAGGGGTTACAACTAAGTTTCTCTTATCCTATAAAGAAAGGAGTAGAAGAAAGACCTCGGACTGTGAACAAAAATCAAAAACCACACAAAATCCATCTTAATCCTCTTCTCCTGCAAAAGGTAAATATAACCCAATGATGTTAGAGAGCTGTTTTTGATTTTTAAAGTTTGGGCTTGGATCTGCAGAAAGAGTACAGTAATACTTCAGTTCATGAATGCTTCTGTTCATGAACAATTTGGTTTGTGATCAGAAGCATTCAGCAAAATTTTCCTTCCTTTGTAAACTCCACATCTGGTGATGAACACAGCAAGATCATCTTGCTCACAACCCTAACATGACCACTTTCTTCATAACTGTGAAACAAATTAAGTTCATGAACCAAGGTGCTACTGTAATTCTTTTCTCCTACAAGGGCAACATGACATGCTAGAGAGAATATAGGATTTCAGGTTAGGGATTTGGGGGTTTGAATGTTGATTCTGTTCCTTGCTATGTGTGCAGCAAGTTGGACAAAGCGCCTAACCCCTCTGTGTTTCCCTGTGTTTATCCATAAAGTGGGTGTGTCTGTCCCACCTTGCAAGACAGCAGCCAAGGTCAGAGCTGAAGTGAGAAGGGCTGGGGTGAGCATGGCACAAACCCAGTGTGTCTGCATCTGCACCCAACAATCTGCCATCTAATCTTTAGGGAGGTGCTCTGAACCGCAGGAAATATCCATGAGATAGACAGGAAATGGACTTTGGCAATTTCAGCATTAGATGCTGAGAAAAGTGTTAGAATTAGTCAAGTTTGGTTTGAAAGTTGAAAAGTTCTGATTAACTTCTAGAAGATTATTTTTGCTTCCATAAAGCATAAAGATGCAGTATAATATAAAGAGACAAAACAAATTCATAGCAAAGAACAGAGCGTACCATCAGCCAACTCTTCCACCTCCACAGATAATCTTATACAAATTAATCTCTCAGTGACTTAAAGTCCTCTTTGTTAAAAATAGATAACAACTTCTTGAAGGGAAATTTCCAGGATGAAATAAGATAGTAAGTATAAAGCATTCAAGATCTTTAGTAGAGTGATAAGAACAATGTGCTGTAGCAAAAGAAAGGCTGCAACAAAACCACAAGTCACAAAACCACAAAATAGATCAGCCTACAGCACAGAGACAAATCACAAAAATAGCAGAAGTAAGAAAAGAAAATGGGAGTTTATCGAAATACATGCTTAACATACATTTCTAAAGTATATATTTCTAAGTATTTATGAAAAGAACACAGGAAGATGCATATTTTGAGTCACCTAGCGTGGGCACTCATAAGGACTTGGTAAGAGAATAACACAAGGTGAAAGCCTCACTTGGGACATGATGGCTGTTATCAGGACGTGGAGAGTATGATTCATCTAATTTTGGACCTGAAATCCCTTGGTGATATGTTTAAGTAACTGTCAGTCACTTGAGTCAGACCCTGAATGCCTCATGTACTCCATAATTAGCAGCTAAAGAGTGCACATTCAGAATAGTGTGAATATAGGAGAAATCCTTCAACATCCTCCTCTAGCCCTTATACACTGACATTTAAATCGCAGGTTGTGAGAGACCAAAAAATCCCAAGATGATGCCGTCCATTCCCACTGTTTTCCAGAACAGGAAGTGATGCCCAAGGAGAGGAAGTAAACTTCAGGTTGCTCCTAGCGAGTCAGTGCCTGTGGTAGAGATGGACACCATGAAGCTGGACCAATACTGAGAGGGCCAGCAGTGGAGGGGTTGGACAGCCCAAGAAGGACATGTGGTATGTGATGCCAGTATGTTGCTCCCTCTAGTCACCCCTGTCTAGAGGTGGAAGAAGCTCTGGACTCAAGAGCAGCCTCCACTGCCCTTCCACAAACCTGTGTGGAGCCAATATGGCTGCCATGTCTGAGAGATGCCCAGGCCTCATCATAAGTGCAAGATCTGTCTAGACCCGGGTAGGAAGAGACTTTCACTTCCTGCTCTGAAAAATAGTAGCACTGGACTCTATCATCACTGCAATTCTTTTGTCTCTCACAACGCACAATTTATATGATAGATATAGATATAGATATAGATATAGATATAGATATAGATATAGATATAGATATAGATATAGATATATTATAAGAAGTGAGCAGTTTATACTGCAACAGATTGCACCAAAATGGCAATCCTGTGTTGCCCAACAAGTAAAATCCTAGCTGTGCCAATGGAAAGTAGTGTTATGATATAATTCTATATTCTTGGACCTGGCTATAGATCCAAGAAATTTTTTTAGAAAATTCTAACCTGAGCAAATTGGAGATGTGGTAATAGGGTGTCAAGCAGAAGTTTCAAGGGGAGCAGTGTTGGATATTGGATTCAAGAATCTTAGATGATGTGGGCCCTTGTTTCTCCCCAAGTGATTCCAACATATAATTTTGCTTGTTTCAGTAACTAGTTGCTAAAGTATACACACTCATAACAGTGTGAATATTGTCTCATCCACAAGATGAAAATTTTCTCCACTGGGATTTTTGCTCAGAACCTATAAGATATTGTGAGTAGAAGATTCTAGAACAGAGGAGATGGCTTCCTTGCAGTGGCATTATTACTCAAAATGTATAAGATATTGTATGAAGAAGGTTCTAGAATCACATGACATAGCAATTTCCAAATGTAAATCCAGAACAGGGGAGATGCCTGCTGCATGGTGGGATTGTTGCTCAGAATGTATAAGATGTTGTGAGTGGAAAGTTTGGAACAGGAGAGAGATTTTTTTTTTAAAGGAAACTATTGTACTCGCTTAGGCAAGAGGCCAGGGTTTGATCCCTGGCACCACATGCCACGCCAGCCCTGCCCCCTGGCGCGCTGAGCCGGCAATGGAGTTCAGGCATGGTGGCACAAGCCTGCAATCCCAGCACTAGGGAGGCTGAAAAGAGCAGGATCACTACAAGTCCAAGCTGTGTAGTGAGACCCTGCACTAAAGAAAGCAGAAGCTTCATAGGATCTCTTGGCCCTTCGGCCTGTAATGGGAATTCAAGTAGACTTGGAAAATGATGAGCTGCAAGCGCACAGTGCTGTGGTGTGACTCAGATCTGTGCCAGATGGGAACAAGAAGTCTTAGGAAATGGAAAGTTACCATGACTCAAACATAACGCACACTAGGTATAATTATCCTGAGCAGTTGGTAAAGAACTAGAAAAGAGCGTCTCTTCCACACGATGTTTGAATGCATCTCCTACAAGCAATAGAAATGGAGTGACATTTCTTCCTCTGTATATCCAATTATACTGTGTCATCTTTTACTGTACTGCGTGCATGCAATCGCAACAGAGAAATACCACTTACTACTCCACAATTAATCCATAGACAGAATACAGAAGGCACGACTAGAATAGCACACGTTGCAACATAGGTACAAGATTGAAGTGCCTTTTTAAAATTTGTAGAAAGAAAAAAGTATAAAAGTTTATTTATTCATCTACATTAGTGAGAGCACAAATTTGCTCAATTACTAAACAAAGATATATGAATAGATACATAGAGTTAGAGACAAGCAAATATATTAAAGAGGTACAGAAGCAATATCGCAAAGTTTATGTGAGTGAAATGCGTGATCTTTCAGAACAAAAACTCAGTAGATGCTACCTAGAAATGACGATAATCATAGTAAAATAATAATAGCTAAAAACTCTTTCTGTGCTGGGTGCTGTCTTATTCCCCTTACAAGTTTTAACATGTTTAATACTCAAAGTATTAAACTTAACTGCAATACTTTTCCTGTGTAATGGACAACAAATTGAGGCACAAAGGACTAGGCAATTTGCCCAAATCCACGTAAAGAGCAGCAAGACCTTGAGTTTGAACATATTATTCCTAAGTACAATGTTATCAGCCCAATGTCAGGATACAACCACTGTAAACCCAGCAGCCAGGAGGATGAGTCAAGAGGATCATGATTTCAAAACCAGACCAAGCTCCACAATGAGTTCAAAGCTGCCTGGACCACATAGCAAGATTCTACCTTTTATTTCAAAACCATGGTGCTACATGAAAGGACCAACTTTTAAATATGTTATGCTGAAGATGAGTCTCCAAGCTGGGGGTGATAACAAAGTGGAGAGAAACACTTTTCATTATTGATTAATGCTGACCACCTGCCTGAAAATCATTTAGCAGGAAGAAATCTCTATCCACATATACTGTGAGGGAGCGGTCAAGGCCCAGAACAGAGTCACCATCTTCCAACCTCTGAAAGGCTTTTGGGAGAAGGTGGGGTGAAATCATTGCATCTGGAAGGGACAAAATCAAGGTCAAGCAGGGTAAGTGCAGAGACAGAATCCAGCTCCAGAGAGATTTGCCCAAGGAGCTGTCCCCAGGGGGAGGCCGTGTAGCCACCAGAGCACCAGGTGGCGGTGTGCGGTAAGGAAACTCCAACCCCGGCAGGATGCCATGGGTGCTGCCTTGGTCCCTCCATCCCTGACAATCACATGTTCTTCTCCTTGCAGTGGCTTCCAGTGTAAACCAGGATTAACCTGCATCTGGAGCAATGGCTCCAGGCTCAGCCCTATACCATACAGGAGATGCCTAAGGAGAATCAGCCAATTTCAGTATATCTGAAAAACAACATCTGTAAATAGGTCTAGCATTTTCATCCTAACGTCTACCACCACGGAAAGGTCCCCTCTTCATGTCTGTGATTTTTGGTGGACTTTATTTTCGCCCTCAGAGCAGCAGTGCACTATGAGTACATGGCTCAGAATAATCTCAGCTCGGTGACCGAGTTTGTACTGGTGGGCTTTACTGCTCACCCAGACCTGAAGATTCCCCTCCTGCTGTTGTTTCTCATTTTCTATCTCACCACCCTTCTGGGAAACATGGGGATGGTTCTTCTCATCCAAGTGGATGTCCAGCTCCATACCCCAATGTACTTCTTCCTGAGCCACCTTGCCCTGCTGGATGTCTGCTATGCTTCGGTCATCAGCCCCCAGATCCTGGCCACACTGGCCACAAGCAACACAGTCATTTCCTATACCCAGTGTGCTGCCCAGTTCTTCTTCTTCACCATTTGTGCAGGTTCAGAGTGCTTCCTGCTGGCCGTGATGGCCTATGACCGCTACGTAGCTATTAGCAACCCACTGCTCTACACTGTGGCCATGAAGCCCAGAGTCTGCTGGAGTCTGGTGCTGGGAGCCTATGCCTGTGGGGTGTCGGGATCTATCCTGCGTACCGCATGTACCTTCTCCCTCTCCTTCTGTGAGGACAATCAGATCAACTTCTTTTTCTGTGACCTCCCACCCCTGCTGAAGCTCGCTTGCAGTGACACAACAAACGCCGAGATCACCATCGTTGTCTTTGGCAACATTGTGATTGTGGCCAATGCCGTGGTCATCCTGGTCTCCTACCTGCTCATCATCAAGGCCATTTTGAAGGTGAAGTCTCCAGGAGGCAGGGCCAAGACCTTCTGCACATGTGCCTCCCACCTCACCGCCGTGGCCCTTTTCTTCGGGACCCTCATCTTCATGTACATGTGGAGCGGCTCAGGCCAGTCCCCAGAGGAAGACAAGGTGGTGTCCGTCTTCTACACCGTGATCATTCCCATGCTGAACCCTCTCATCTACAGCCTGAGAAACCAGGACGTGAAGGCTGCCTTCAAGAAGGTCACTGGTGGATTCCAGGTGTCCAGGACATGCAGGCCTGAGGGATAAGTCCGCTTACCTCCAGCAATTTTGTTCACCCCCATGCACCCTAATAGACACCAGCGCCATATGCTTTGGAATTGATGAACAGGGAAAAGGCCAGAAAGTGTCACCAGCCCGAGCAGCAGCGAAGCAGGCAGGAGGCTGGTGCCCAGACACTCCATGGCTCTTCCTTCTGATCATCCTCTCCCATTT
Source organism: Octodon degus (assembly GCF_000260255.1). Lineage (NCBI taxonomy): Eukaryota > Metazoa > Chordata > Mammalia > Rodentia > Octodontidae > Octodon > Octodon degus. The sequence goes on along the minus strand of NW_004524815.1, from coordinate 1,950,558 downwards.
CCAGCTTGTTCCTGGCATTCGACAAGATCTGAGGGCTTGATCTGTTTCATCCCACCCCAAACTGCAACAACCGTTCCCCCTTGTCTTCACTCCCACCAACGTTACTGAGTTCTCTGGCCCAAGATCATATCTCTGGAGATCCCTGTGATGGTACTAAAGGGCTTTCTTTTTATTTTCATTTTAATATGTGAGTGACTGATCATTTCCATGATCAAGATGTATTGTATAAAACAAAATTAATTGGTTGAAGGAAGAGGATGTTTTAGAAATGGGGGTTCCTCTTCACCACTGGAGTTCTTCCTCCCTACAGCGGCTTCCCTCTAACTCAGGCAAGAATAACAAATCTCCAACTGCCTTCCACTTGATAGCTCATGGCTTTGAAGTTCCTGATCCGCTGTTGTAAATACTGTACTTTGTGGAGGTCTTTTTTAGGGTCACCTCCAGTTTCTGGAGGACACGGTGCATTTCTTCTCTTCGCCTTACTGCCTACCTTATGAACAGTTGTCACTTACCAAGCATCCTGCTCTGTGACAGGACAGTGACATTAATGAGCAAGGACAGATGCAGACAGACAGCTGAATTTGTTTAGTTCCTCTCAAGACTGGATAAGAAAAAAAAGCAACTGGAGCTCCTGTCTCAGGCTACAAAACTTGAAAACAAAACGCTTGCCTCCTTCATCCTGAGTCCAGAGCCTGCACCAGATGAGCTCTCAGTAATTGCTTCTGAGAGGACTTTCATGTCGCATGCCTGGGCTCATCTGAGTTTATGGCAGCTTAAATGTGAAATCCCCACGTTGGCAATTAAAGAAACACTTTTGACATGTTTCAGAGCACTCCAAGTATGCAGCGGTAGAAATGCACAGAGTCGGGCTTGAATCTTGACTTTTGCCACCAGTTCAGTGTGAGACTGGGAAAGTAGCTTAACTTCTCAGATCTAACACAAGAATGACAAATCCTAGTTCAAGAAAGAACACTGTAGAACTTACGATGACTAAGAAATCTTGCACAAGTCAGTGTTCAGTGTAGGTTACTCACTAGTTTTCTTTCCCTCACTTTCTGATGTCAACCCTAAACCTCTGCCACAACTTCACAGCTATTGACAAAACGAAAACAGCTTGAAATCAATGATAGTAAAAAGCAATGAACTCAGGATGAAGAGTTACTCAATTCTTTGCACCCAGAAATAAACCTGAGTGTTTCACAGGGGAACAAGAGGACATTTATTTGCATTTCATATGGCCAAAGGGAGCCAAAGGGTGTCGTTTTCATGAAATATACTGTTTGTGCCCCTTGAATCCCTCAACCCCACCATGACTTTATAGACACTTAATCTTCCTTCTTCTCCAGATGAAAACAAGAGTTTAATAAAATAGCCTTAAAAAATAATAAAATGACCTGTGACACATTCTGAAGCTACCAGACTCAGAAATAAACACTGGACCGGTGCTAATAAAACATTCCATGGGCATCATTAAGCTAAACATGAAAGAGATTAGAATGGTAAACCAGACTGACCATGGGATAGACTATTCAAATCACTGCCAAACCAATATCTATTAGTAATCAGGCAACACATTTAAGCCCATACTATGCTTGCTAGATTACCAAAAATTAAAAAGGATTATAGCATCATGTGTACAAGAATATCCTTCTAAAATCAAAGATACACATGACCAGAACCTCACTATCTCACTGACCTAGCTACACACATTACAGCAGCCCTGCCCATGAGCACCAAGATGCAGGGACAGAGCTTTCATAAAACAGCGCCATAGCGCTAACACAAGACTCAAAATACTTGCTTTCAGTTTTGCATTCTTCTGGTATAGAGAATGGGTGTGTTATGGCTGCATCCAGCTTACCCCCCTGAAGATGTGTGTTGAAGGTGCGGTTGTTGGTGGGCTTTTAGAGATGGGTGGGCCACCCCACTGATGAGACCGCAACTCAATGTCATTATTGACATGATGGGAAGAGGAAGTAGGGAGAGATGACAGTTGAAGGGAGTGGGTCACGGGACACAGACCTTGACGAAGATGCATTGTCCCTGACCCCTTGCGCTCTCTCTCTCTCTCTCTCTCTCTCTCTCTCTCTCTCTCTCCCCCCCCCCCCCTTGTGAGCCTTTTAACTGCCAGAAACAACTGCTGGCATAGAGAAAGAGAGCGGAGGTATGAAGGGTATGAAACCCACAATCAGCTCTAAATCAACAAAAACCTGACTTCTCTCAAGAGTTGAAAGCCCTGTCAAACACATTCCACTGCAACTTGCAGGCAAGTCTGGTCTCAGAGATCCTCCAGTAAAGCAGATGAATCATCCACATGAATTGGATAGAAAGAGTCTCTGCCCTTCTCTTGCCCTTCTCACCTGAGCACACAAACGTCTTCTTGGGTGCTGCGTGCCCAGTGACAAGACCACAGAAGTACTCAATCAGATTGAAGACTTTCATTATTCAGAAACAACAAAGGAAGGAGTTATTAGTCATAGACTAACGCCCCAAATTGGGTAGTTTGAGCCAGAGGCAAACAGCTGGCTGTGCAGAGGACCTATGAGGTCACCAGTTCTGGGTTTTGCCCAGCAGCAGAGATGGAGTGAGGTCGCGGAACTTTTCTATAATGTTAGCTCACTGTGGAGACAGTCATGCAATCTAATCCCCAAATCAGATTAAAGGCTTGAGTAGACCGTAGTTGTCTCCTGCAGGTGGGACTGCCCCTTGGCTGTTAATGGCTGGGGTAGTTTTCTCTCACCCTCACCTTATGCTTGTGGCAGTGGGCACCCTGCCCCCAGCCAGGGAGCCAAGGGTGAAGTTCACAGGTGCTGGGCAGCCTCCCTTGTGCTTTCCTTCCGATTCTCCACGCTGTCCAAGCTTCCAGCCACTCTGTTCTTGGTTCTCAGAGTTCTCCTCATGTTTTTTCCATAGGATACAATTTCTCTTTGATTGTTCTGGTTTTTCTCATTGAAAGTCAGAAAAAGTCTACTTCTGTTCCACCATCTGAGGTCTCCTCCCAGAGCAATCTTTCAGGAGCCCCAAAAAGACTCCTTAGAGATCACCTATGTTAAAGCTGGGACACTGCGTCAACTGAGAAGTTTAGAAGTTTAGCTGCGTGACTCAGCGGGGGCCATGGTCTTCACTTTGTAAACACCCTGAGCCTGTGCGAGAGGAGGACCCGGAGGTGGCGTGAGTGCTGCCCCTGGGCTAGCGGGTGGAAGTCTGCTTACAGTGTAAGTGAGGAAAAGAAGCTGCCGCCCCCCATTTCCTCTTGCTGCTTCTGCTTCTGTCATCACCAACTACTGTCGCTCTGCCATGTGCCACCCTGCCTTGGCGCCAGCTGATTATGGGCTGAAACCTCCACAAGCTGTGAGCTAAATACACCTTTCCTTCCTTAATTCTGGGTGTCAGGCATTTTGTCTTAGCAATGAGAGAACAGTAACCAAGACAACCTACTTAAACATATCTTAAGACACAGAGTCCCTACCTCTAAGTTTACACACACGTGCGTGCACACACACACACACGCACACACACACGGACTTTCTAGCCAAATGAAAATTGAATATGTTCCTCCCTCCAAGGAAGGAGTTATTCAGCCATAAGCTAAAATGATATATTTGTGTGACAATTCAAGATGTCTGCTCTAGAAAGTTCCACAGTCTGATCTGACGGCAGTAAGGACAAATACAGAATATATATCACAGTGTCACTCCATCCACAATCCAGTCCAGAAGTGTGACAGCCATGGTTTTGTTCATGACTGCTCCTTGGACACACCAACCATTCATTACATGGACTACTTGTTACATATTTTTAACTTACGTCCTTCCCAACCTGAAAAAAAGGCAGCTGGATAAAACAAATTTTCACTTTAAAGTATGTGAACTAAGAAACCCAGAAGTAATTTTTTGGTTTTAATGAAACTTAAATAGGTTATGAGCCATGGCCATGTTTAAGTCACAGTAAAGAGGAAACAGAGAAGATGCAAATGATGGGAAAGTCCTTGACAGAAGCATGGAAAAGAGCAAACAGTGAGAGCTCAGAATAATCATGTAACAGCACGCTTGGGAAAGGGACCCTAAATTCTTGCTCATGAGGCCCTGAGACTCTCCCTGAATTCCTAACCTAGAGCTTAGCTTCCATTAGACTCGGGTCTTTGAGAGTTGGCCAAAAAGAGATGCAAACGATGAGATAAATCAGAGCAGTTGACGCCCAAGAGGATATAACGGGCTGTGAATTGTTAGAAACCTGATGCATTTGGTACACTTTCTATGTCTAAAACACAAAGATTTAGGTTTTGCCTTGTGGCCCATAGAATTCCCAAGGACAATTTTGATAAGTAGCCCCCAAAGGTTGTGTGGAAATTCCATGGCTAGGAGGGGGCCCCCCATTTCACAAATGAGTCCCTATACCTTATTCCTGCCCGCCTGGGTCTTGGAATCTCTGATGGGGAAGCCTCCGACTCTCTTCCACAGCAGCATCGCCCCGGAGGACAGAGCTGGGAGCCTTGGCAGCTGGCAAGGGAACTCACTGCGTGGCCAGAAAGTGGGGAGGCACCAGCGTGCCGCATAACACTGGCTCTATTATGCACTCTGAGCACCTTTTCCATGAATCAATTCTGGAGGCTAAAAGTTAAGCCAAGTTTTATGATCAACAAGAACCACTGTACAAGAAGCCAGGCCTTCACATGCCACTGTGGTTTAAATCCTGCCTTCTCCACCAGTGCTTTATTTTTTTGGCATGATTGACATTTCAACTTTCTGAATGTCAACACATTCCAAGGATGAGACTCAGTGGTGATTCCAGGATTACTGGGAGAAATCAGTAAATTAATGTGGAAATACCTAACACAGAACAAAAACTCTGTTAATCCAGTGACCACAGGAATCACTTTCTCTGATAGGCCTTTAAATACTCAGAGGCATGACAGATGGTGGCTTGTTTTGTAAGAGAACAAATGAAATTGTGAAAGCCTTCATAACATGTTATTGAAGTAACTGAGAATGTCTGCGCTGGAGAAAAGATGAGTGAAAAATGGAAATTACTACTACCTGTCCCGGTAGAAATGGTTTCACCCAAGTGCAGAACTAAACAATACCAGGTGTAGAAGGCACAATGAAAGAGAGATGAACTGGGCACTTTCAATAGGCAGAATTTTCCAAAGGCACAGTGACCAGAGAGGTCCCACCATGCAAAGGATTAACACAAGGCTTGCAGAGGAGAACAGAATTAAGAGATCCCCAAATTGAGGGCCTTTGTTTTCAGTGACAAATGTCAGTGTCAAGTGCTTTTCAATGTCTCAGCTGCTCCTTGCTCAGAGAGAGAAGAAAATGTTTACTATGGAAGATTGTGCAGCTAGAGGTTACTGTGGAGAAGCAGGAGCCTCAAACCACAACTTGCATCTCTGGACACCTCACTCGCACCAGAGCCTATGGTAGATGACCCTACCTGGAATTACACAGGCATCTTAGGAAGCCATAGCAGGCAGCCCTGGTGTACACTTGGGATAAGGAACAATTTGCTGAGGATACTCTAGAAAAGAGAGGCAGTATAATATAATCCCAGCATTGATAGTCTACAGTTCTTTGCTCTTAAAGGAAGTTGCAGATACCAAGAAAAAGAACTGGAAGTATTCCTGCCCCAAGCTCCACTCTGGGGGCGAGTGCAGGGGTGGCTAAGATTCCCCCATAGTGAACTGCTAGCTGTGGATTCTTAAATAGGAAGTGTTTTCTTCTGCCTTGCACAGGGAGCAGCTGAGACACTGCAAGGCATTTGACGTTGACATTTGTCACTGAAAAGCTGAGGCCCTCAATTCAGGACTGATTCCTTTCCTCTCTTCAAGCCAAGCAGCTGCACGGAGCACAGGTCCACAAGAAACCTCAGCGCTGTGACACAGCCCCTCTCCGCGAGCCCCGGAACGCGCAGCTGCCCTCGTCCTGCTGTCTTTTGCTTCCCATTTTCTTACTCATCCCAGCAATATGGGGCTGACTGTCCATCCAAATAGGCATCCCACACTAAACACACTCTCTTCCTCTCTCTCTTCAACCCAGCCCCCAAAGTTTCTTGGTTCTAGGGCTACTAACTGATCTCACAGAACTAAAAAAGATAGCACAGTCATAAGCAAGCAACCTCTTTCGTCCTCCCGTTGCTCAGTTCTGCTATGTTGGTGTCTCTTTGCCCCCTGATACTTTCATGCTTTACATAAATTATATTTAAGAATCATGTTAATGAGCACAAGCATTTTTTTTCTTTTATGCTATGAGTAACCTAGCAACTCACTATGAGGGATTCAATGAAAAGAGACTAAGAAAATTCACCACACCGGAAATAGTCATCTCGATGAAAAGGCAACCCATGAATGGGAGAAGGTATTTTCAAACCATGTATTTGATAAGGGATCAACTTCCATGAAACTCCTACAAGACATTGTAAAAGGTAAATTTTAAAGTACACAGAGGAACTAAATAAACATTTCCCTCAAGGAAGACCTGCAAATGGTGATGAGAAGGTCTTTGGCATCACTAGTCATCCGAAAATTCAGATCAAACTCACAAGGGGGAGCATCTCGCTTCTGCTGGGAATTACTATTCTAAAAAGTTAGGGTTTCCTTTAATCTCAGCACTTGGGAGACTGAGGCAGGAGGACTGCCACAAGGTTGAAATTAGCCTAGACTGCTTAGTGAGCCCAAAGCCAGCCTGAACTCATCGCAAGACCCTGTCTCAAAAAAAAGAAAATAAGCTAGTGTTGGTAAATACAGAGAAACTGTAAGCTTTGGGCAATACAAGAAAGAATGTGAAAGACTTTATGGAAAAAATTATGAAGGTTCATCAGAAAAATTAAAAATATTTAGAAAATTGAAAGATCTTCAGTCATTACACAGAGGAAATTCATGGAATTCCTTATGAGCTCTATTGTTCATCCGTTAGAACTAGTCGTCCAGCCCTGCCTCACAAAAGGGGGTCACTAAAGACTAAGGAAAAAAGAGAATATTTGCTGAGCAGTACTGATTCTGCCCCAGGGATGATCTGTGGCTGCAAATATCAACATTCCACAAATATATGAATAATCAGATTGTACCTAATTGTTTATTTCATTTCCTACAGAGCGCTCCTCTAGTATTTGGAGAGACAGTTCCCTCTTGCTTGGCTACTGCAGGAGAATTTTAGGTGAAATGAAAAGTAGACTAAACTACTAACTTAAGACAAAAAAAAAAAAACATAAAATAATATATATACAATAAAACTAAAAAAATAAATAAAACCACAAGTTATGGCTCTTGTTTTATGTGGCCGAAGTCTCCAGTCATGTGGACTAGAGAAGAGGGGAGAGAAAAGAAAGATACCCTTGTGTACAAAGGAAGAAAGAAGAGGTGGAGAGAAAAGCTAGTTCCTGCGTGGAGCAGATTTGATTCCTCCCCTTCTAAAACTGCTCTCCTCATGTCTTTCTCAAGCTGAGGAGTTCAAAAATAAATATATTTTGTGCCTTTTTTTGTTTGTTTGTTTGTTTGTTTGTTTTTGGGGTTTTTTTTGGCAGAACCGGGGATTGAACTCAGGGCCTTGCGCTTGCCAGGGAAACGCTTATTCCACAGAGCTATCTCCCCGGCCCCTTGTTTTGTGCCTTTACCAAATAAACTTTTGGGTAGGCAAAACATGATTTTTTGATTATTCTTGTTTTTTCACAACCCACACCCAACTGATCAGCAAATTGTACCCATTCTATCCTATGTCACCCAACCAATCTACGCAAGGGGAATGTGTCAGAACTTTGGCAATGCAAGTGTGTCACTTCCTGTTCGGTGCTCCTGGTGCTGCTGCTATGGCAACAGTGTTGCAGTCTTGTACTCTTCTAGTGCGTGAACATCTCCTTGTATTCTGAGGCTCCAACACTGGGCCTTGCACATCACTAACAAGTGCTCTACTACGGAGCCAGCATCTTCTTCCTGTCTTGAACTTACACTGCTTCTCCAGGCCTTTGTTGTGGGTATCCAATGTTCTGGCAGAAAATCCCTTTCCTCACTAAGAAAGCAATCTATTGCCTATTGCTTGCAAGTGACAGATACGGAAGTCTGGTTGACTCCAAAACTGGTAGCAGGATGGGTATGTACAGGAAACCATCAGAGGAAGCAAGGTGTGTCAGTCTGGGTTCTCCAGGAAACAGAATCAAGAGGTGGATTACAAGGAATTGATGCTCACAGTGACGCCACCCGAGAAGCTGCAAGGTCTGCAGTCAATCCGGTCCCTTGTCAGAGCTGGCATTACGGATCCAGTGCAAACCCAGAGGCCTGAGCACCAGAAGAGATGAAGGTCTAAGTTCCAGCCTGGTTCTGAGTCCAAAGGCCGCAGAGATCAGCATCTCAGCTCTGAGACATCCATGCAGAGAAGGCAAATTCTCCCTTGCTCCAACTTCCGTTCTATTCAGGCCTTCAGTGGATGGGACGAAGCCCATCCACATGGGCAAGGGCGAACTGCCCGTCTCACCCAGAAAGCGTACCCTAAATAATTACCCAAACATCTGGGAAGCTGGAGGCCCAATCGAGATGACACAAACAACTATCATGCAAGATTCACTTCTCTTACTGAATCAGACTGACGCAATAAGAGTATATCTTATATTGATTTGTAGAGTACATAACCATAAATACATGCAATTACTACAAGTCAGTTGGAAATTAAAATGTATTTCTTTGACAATATATCCCATACAGGCTAGTACTCACCCCACGGTTCACAGTAGCAAAGCAACTGACCATGGGCAGTGGGCTCCTGACGTCCAGGGTCTAGTACAGTGGAAGCTTCGCAGCTCTGAGGCCCCTGTCTCAAGATGAGTGGCCAAGGAAGGTGTGAAGAATTCAAGACCCGTGCTCATCACTGCATCTGAAGACACTGAATGGCGTCCATGCTCTGCACCATATTCTTCCAATACTAAAACTTTGGAACTCAAGTTTGATGTTGTAGTGAGAAGGTAGCCAAAGGCAACAGGCAAACAAAGGAGGGTGCCTGTGTGACAACACAACTTTATTTACAAAAACAAGCAGCAGGCCCAGTCTGGACTATAGCAGATAGTGGACGCTGTGGTTCATGCATGACCAGTGCATAGAACACAAGTTGGGGAGTGATCAGAGGTAATGCCCTGCCTCATCCCACTGATGTTTCTGGTCTCATGGTTTATGGTGAACTGGATGTGGATTGAAATCGTAAGACTGAAATTGCAGTTTCCTTGGTTCTGGTCTATGGTGTTTCTGATGGAAACAATGAAGGACAACACTTCATTTCCAGGGACCCCACGTACATTCTCCTCAGGGTCATCGGGGAGAAGAGGAGCTCCCCCTTTTTCAAGGGGCTTCATCCATTTTATAAGACTTTAGCTTACTGAGATATGTGGTGTTCTTGGATGTATTGGTGTTCTTGGATGTATTGTCATCAGTGGGACTTCCAACATGAGTGCCGCTGTCCTCTGCTCAAAGTAGGTCGGTCCTGGCTGAGCCTGTGGAAAGCTGCACTCATGGATGGTGGGCCCTGATCTGCAGACCTGAGTGTGCAAGGTCCAGAGAGCCACAACTCATGGAGAAGGGGACCCAGTGTTGGACCAGGGATGGTGCTTGAGCTCCTACCAGGGGGAGAAGAAGGACCATGCACAAGTGGAAGCGACTGCTCTCATGGGCTGAGGGACAGCTCTGCTCAGGCTACAGCTGACAAAAAAGACACAGAGTTGGAGATATGTCCTTATCACAGAAGAAAATAAGGCATAAGAAAGAGCAGACTGCTTACTTTCCATGATCCAGACAGTTCCCCACAGAAGCAGAAGAGAATTCAGGCCAAAAACCTTACTGAAGCTGAGCCTTACATGTGCTCTCCTCTGCGCCCCTCTGAAGTATACTGTTCCCAGCACCGGACACACTTGAGCGAGGCCAGCGGACACAGGCCCCGAGAAGTTGTCTCGAAGGCGTTGCTTTTCAGGCTCTCCCTGGAGATCTTGGGCCTCTGTGCTCATCGCTGGATTCATTTTGGCTGTGAATATTCTAGGGTGGGAGCAGTCCAGAGGCCCGGGAGGAGAGAGCCCGACTCCTTCATAAACACAGGACCTGTGGCAGGTAAAAAGAGAAGCATTGAGTATTATTCATACGTGATAAACTAATCTTTTGAACTAGTTACAAAGGTAGAAACCATTATTACTCACCGGCCACACAGTAACAGGGGGCAGACCAGTGTAGATCGCCAACCTGTGGTCTTGGAGATTCCAGCCACAGGAAAGAGATGGTGGCATGGCTCCTCATGATGTCCCTAAGATATCTCACTACAGACATCAGTGATCTACATGGATACAAAAAAATAGGATTCCACTGACAGTGACAGGCCACTGTTAATTTTTCAGGAATTGCACCAGTTGTTCGTTAAGCCATGGGCAGTTTGAAACTAACCATAGTGAAAGTATTTGGAGCAAAGCAATTAGCAAGCACTGAAAACCCTAGCTTCTTTTCTCAGAGACTCACTTGGTAAACCTTAAGTGGCTCCACACTGCAGATGACCTGGCCTTGCTAAGAAATCCAAAGTAGAGAAAAACACTTCCGAAGTTAACAGAACCTGTCTTCGTCTGCTCACACAGCAACTTCATGGGGTGTGCTGCACACCCACAGCTCTCACCCTGGAAAATCAACTCAAAAAGGATGAAAGGCCTTAGTTTAAGACCTGAAACTTTGAAAACATTTGAGGAAAACGGAGAAGAAATATTTTAAGATATTGGCACAGCCAATGATTTCCTGGTTATGACTCTAAAAGCACAGGAAACCAAACACAAGTTGATAGATGGACTGTGTAAAATTTTAAAGCTTTTGCACATCAAAGGAAACAACAGTGAAGAGGCAGACTACAAGGCTGGATCAAATCTTTGCCAGCTATTGGTCTGAGAAGGGATTGATATCTAGGACATGCAACAAACTCAAAAAACGAAACAATGAAAGCAACCCAATTTGAAAGTAGACAAATGATCTCAATAAACAGATATTTCTCAAAAGCAAAAACATAAAAAGCCAATAAACAGAAAAACACTTGGTATCTCTAGCCAGCAGGAACATACAAATCAAAATTACAGTAGTAAGATTCCATTCCAACCCAGCTAGAATGGCTCTTTTCAAAACACTAACATATCCTGGCAAGCATATGGAGAAAATGGAACACACTGTTGACGGGGTTGTAAATTAATTCAGCCATTATGGAAAAGTTTTGTGGTTCCTCAAGAAACTAAAGTAGAATTATTGCATGATCCATCCATCCCATTCCCAGGCATATCCTCACTGGAAATGACCTGGGCACACAGAAGTGTGGTAGGCACACCTGTATGTATGGGGCACTAATCACAACACGGAATCAGGCTGTCTATCACGGATGAATGGTGAAGAAAATATTGGACATTCACACAATGAGCGAAATTCTGTCACTTTCAGGAAAATGGACGGAACTGGAAGAACATGTGGAGCTAAATAAACCAGACCCCAAATATAAAGGTCTTATGGTCCACACGGTAGTGTCACAAAAGGCTCCTGTGCTCAGAGGCGAGGCTTTCAGATGTGATTGGATGATCAAGGCTCCAGCTCTAGCAGAGCCTTAAACCATGGCTGGATTCTTCATGTGACAGCATTACTGGGGGAGCTGTGGACTTAAGAGGCGGGCCCTAGCTGAAGACCGAGCACCTCACGGCGTGAGCTGAGGACTGCGCCTTCACCTCAGGGACTCCATGCTGCTCTGGCGGCTCGCAGGCTGTGGGGAGGGCTGTGGCTCTCCCTGCCCCACCCTCCCACCATGCTGCCCTGCCTCGCCGCAGGCCTACAGCCAATGGCGCCAGCTAGCCACGGGCTGAGCCTCTGGAACCGAGAGCCAGAGCCCAACTTTCCCCTTTTCCTTTAGGGGTTTATGTAAGGTATTTTGTCATCACCACAGGAAGCTGCAGAGCATAAATACTGCTTGTTCTCCCTGACATGTGGAAACGTAACAAATAGAAAAACTGAGTGTGAGACAGGGTCTTTCAGGGAGTAAGAAGGGACAGAGCATGGGAGAAGGGTGGCAGGTAAGAAAGGCCGGAAGAAAGTAAACGAATGCAATCAATGCACAGTATGTGTGTGAATGTAAACGTCACGGTGAATCCCACTAAGTTCTATGATTTGTATGTGTTAATAATGGCAATTTAAAAACAAAAAGGGACATCATCATTTGAGCCGTGGGAAGTATAAAGTTACTGTCAACTAAAGCGAAAGGCATGAACTATGAAGACTTGACATGTGAAGATGGGAAGGGTAGAGACTAAGCGAAATCTAAGACACCTGAAACGCGCAATATAAGATTGGTAGTGGATTTGTTATCAATGGCCTTGACCAGTTGGAGGGAAGGTTACTCTATATCTATTTTCCTTAGGATTTTTGTCATAACGAGTGTTGGATTTTGTCTAAGGCTTTTTCTGCTTCTGCTGAGACGACCATGTGAGTTATGCTTTTGCTTCTGTTTCTGTGATGTATTATGTCAAGTTTGACATAATTATGTCAGGTTCTCTGCATCTTGGGATGAAGCAAACTTACTCATGATGTACGGTGATTTTAATGATTTGTTGCACTTGATTTGCAGTTATCTTTTTGAGGATTTTTCCATATACATCCATTAAGAAGACTGGCCTTGGCTTTTTCCTGGGAAGTCCATGTCCATTTCTGGCATCAGGGGGTGCTGGTTCCAGGATGAGCTTGGCAGCACTCTTTCCTCTTCAGTGTTACGGGACTGTTTGAGAAGCTTTGACCTTAGGTCTTCCCTGAAGTTCCAGTAAAATTCTGTGGTGAATCTACCGGGTTCTGGACACTTTTTAGTTGGTAGATTTTATTACTGCCTGTATTTCATTGCTTTTTTTGGTTTATTCAGGGTTTTTATATCTTCTTGGTTCAATTTTGGTAATTCATATGTGCACATGAATTTATCCAATTCTAGGTTCTGAAATTTATTGAGATATATAAGTTTTGGAAGCAGTTCCTTATAACCCTCTGGATTTCAACAGTATCTATTGCAATTTCACCCTTCTCCTGTCCTGGGTAATAGAATAAAGACTTAATGATTAGGTGGAAGCTACTGGAAACCATTCTGACTTGGGAAGGACTGAGATTTGGTGAGGGAGACTGGACCTGAAGCCCCAAGCAACAGCTCTCCAGTGGACTGTGTGGCATTTCATAACTAGGACAAAAGGTAGGTAACGGAGTAGGTAGATTTCCCTGTAGCTCCCGGAACCACCTTGTGTGGGGCGTGTTTTTATCCTCCCTTGTACCCGCGGCGGATGTGGGTGTCTCTAGCCACCCTCACTTTGTAAACATCCTGAGTCTATGCAAGAGCAAGGTAAGGCGACAGTGCAAGTGCTGCCCCCAGGTGGGGGTACCCTGCTTACCACGTGAGGGAGGAAAGAGGCTCGCCCTCCCCCCTGCTTATTCTTGCTGCTGCTCTGCCGTCCGCCACCTTGGCCAGCTGCCCTGTGCTACGCCACCCTGCCTTGGAGCCAGCAGATTACAGACCGAAACGCCTACAAACGGAGCCACATTGGCTTTTCCTTCCCTAGCTGTGGGGTCAGGTATCCTATCTCAGCAATGACAGGAAAGCAACCAAGAAAACGGCTGGGTTTCTCTTCCAGGAGAAATCCGTGGTGTGCATAATTTAAAGAGGAAAATAAAAGATAGAGGATGAGAATCAGGGAGGAAGACTTTGTGGAGTGACAGGAAGGGATTCTGGAGACTGGAGATTGGGGGAAACAGGAAGGTGGGGAGGGAGAAAGGGAGCAAAAAGTATTAAGATGCAACATAAACATGTGCCAGTTCCCCAAGAGGAAGGGAATTATTATATAGCATGAACATATGCTAATAAAAATAAACAAACAAATAAATGCCAATACTCAACTGGGCTAAAGAAGGTGAGCAGCATGCCTTATCGAATTTGTCTTTTAATCCATGGCTACCCAGAATGGCTCCCTGTGGCATTCTCCAGTTACCAGTGAAGTGGTGACTATGTTGTCGCCTCCTCAGATGCCTGTATTGCACTCTGGAAATAGATATACCCCAAAAAGAATCCGCATTTTTGGAGACTTCTTGTTCACAAAAGTCAGAATTCTGCGCAACGTGACTTTGCAGGACATCTTCAGGACGGCAGGCGTCAGCCCTCCCACGCCTGCCGAGGCTCAGCACCTGGTGCCCGCCTTCCAAGGCGGCGTTTCTCTCGGCTCACAGTCTCGGGATGTTCAGTCCAGGGCTGGCTGACTCCGAAGCAGCAGCATCACGTGCAGGGGTGTGGTGAAGCAAAGCTGCTTGGTGGCAGCCAGGAAGAGAGAGGGGTGGTCCTAGGGAGGGAGGGACCGGAAGTGGTGCCCGTGGCCTCCCCTCCGTGGCACACCCGAGAGTGGCTTTGTGTGCTCCGCCAGTCCCCTAACCAGCCGCCAGACCACTCACACCGACACACTGCAGCGTGACCTTCACAGAGCTTGATCCAAGAAGCATTTTGTAAAGTGACAGCTGTGCGTATCTACACGTAATGCACCGCGGACTCTGGCTGGCAGATACGATAACTAAGAAAGAGCCTTTTTTGATTGAATTTTGTAATGTAATATCCGCACTCACAAAGGTGGAGGGAATTTTTACGGTTTAGTTTCTTGTGTCAGATCTTTTAAAGAGAATTTAAAAAATACTTTAAAAAATAGAAACGATACAGAATTTCACTAAACAAAATGACAGGAATTCAACACTGATTGTTACATTGCATATTGTTGTCTTCAAATTAGTTGTTCAGAATACCAGATATAAGCCTGCAAAATCAGCCAGAAAAATTTAAAAGAAGAAAAAAAAATTAAGCATTAGCTATTCCTTTCAATAGACCAGTAGAAATCAGGAGCAAAACTACCCCAGCTATGCTGTGTATGCACACAGAAAGGTACAGCAGCTACTGTCGCCTTTTCAAAGCCAGATCGCTTTTGCATGCGGACGATCCTGCATATGAGCGCGCTGCTGAGGCTTTGCAGTTGCTGTAATTTCTCTCAAATCACGGACGTATTCTCCAGCCATCTCCAAAGGATAAGCTTTGCTGATGCTGCTGATAAAGCCGTCCTAACAGCAGTTCTCAAAATTCACAAAGCGATCCTTGCATCTAACGTCTAATTCTCTCTGCTACTAAAAATGGGAATTATGTAACCCAGCGTGTTTTGCTTTCCTTCCACCAGCCAGCAACCTAAAAGCCGAATTCGCTTGGATTCATATCTAGCCAAGTCATGCGCTTCAAAGTGCATATTTATTTCATTCAGATGAATTCTTCTACTTGATCCTGAAAACCTCTCTCCTTTGCGCTGTTTTTACATCCTGCAATCACTCAGAAGACCCTCAGGCATGCTATTGATATAATATCCAGGAAAGGGAAGGGTTTTCAAGGCGCATGGTCTGTGCCTGCCTTGTAAACTATGGAAAATACAACGTCTCAGATGATGCTGGTAAACCTTTCATGGTGGCAGACACTTCAGTGTCATCCGGTCACTCCTGGATAGTGAGAAAACACATCACGGACAATCCCTCTCTTTCTTTCAGTCGTTCCCAAACTAAAACAAAACATTTTCTTCTTTTGTTTGCTGTAGTTTGTGGCATACAAATTCAAACAATGATTATACAAGTAACATCTTTAGAAAGGCAGCTACCTACATTTAGGAAACTTACCAAACTTGAATGACAAGTGTGGAGGTTTGTTTATTTTCTGTATTTACATTTTTATTAGTATATGTTTGCAATATATAAAAATTAAATTCCTTTCGGGAGCTGGTACATGTACATGTAGCATCTTGGCCAGCTTTTCTCCACCCAGGCCTTTCCACCAGCCTTCCTGCCTTGGCCTCTGCAGACTCCAGACTAGAAACATGAGCCAAATAAATTTCTCTCTCTCTCTCTCTCTCTCTCTCTCTCTCTCTCTCTCTCTCTCTCTCTGCGTCCTGCATCTCAGTGACAATGTATCAACTGATATAATGTGAGGCTCTTCCATATTTCTTCTAAAGTAAAATTAAGTTTAAAGGAAAGTGCAATAAACTTTCTGTCCAGAGTCATATAGAAATATGTTCGGCTACCCAAGAAACCTCTATCATGATTATTCAAGCTCTCCATTGTCACAAAAGGCAGACGTAAGCAACAGTTAAACTAACAATTGTGGTTGTGTTGCAACTTCATTTATAAAAGCAGACAGCAAGTCAGATGCAGACTATGGGCTGTGTGTTGCTAAATCCTGACCTAATGCCTCTACAGTACCTGGAACAAAGGCTTGCAATTCTGAGGATAATGCTTTCATAAATCATTGAGGTGACTAGGGTCGGTGAGCTAGCTCAGCAGACCAAGCTCCTGCTTAGGCAAGTGCAGGGACTGGGGTTCAATCCCTGATACCACATGCCATGCCAGCCCCACCCCCAGGGCACACTAAGCCGGCGATGGAGTCCGAGCATGGTGGCACACACCTGTAATCTCGAGTCCTAGCCCAGGTCCGGTGAGTGTGCTGAGAGTTTCCTGCTACCCTGCGCCGGCGGGACCAGTCCCAGCCCAGGTGCAGCGTGGGCCGGCCCCTCTTCCAGCCCCTCGGGCCGCCCCCCACCACTCCGCAGTGCCTCCCCCACCCCGCC
>NW_004524815.1:1921441-1933087 GCF_000260255.1 Octodon degus | reverse complement strand
ATAATAATAATATATTGTAATGGTTCGCTGATCATGTCAAATTGAGTAATAAACACCCAACTAAATTGCGCTGGTGAAGTTCCATGCGTGGCTGAAGGGAATTGCTGGAGAAAGACCGCCCTGGTGTGAGTGGCCCCAGCCAAGGGGCTTATTGCCTGAGTGTAGTGAGAGGAAAACGAAGAAGCGAGGGGCATCCTGCTGCTTCAGTCTCCACCTCGACCCTGGGTGTGACCTCCTGGCTTCCAGCACAGAGCCTTCAGCTGCTCCTTTGCCCTCCTGGTCTTGCACAGGATGCTACGGTGAGCTCCAGGCCCCTGACCGCGTCCCTGCGCTCTCCAGTGTGCAGCAGCCCTTTCGCAGTCCTCCATGCCCGACTCTGCAGGTGCCCGCCAGAAGCCGAACTTGTAAGATCTTATGCATCTGCGTATCTTGTGTTAGCTCTGTTTCTCTAGTAAGCACTGTCTGATGCCGTTATTATTATTAAAAGAAGAGAATGAGCCACACAGATCATTAGTTCCATTTCCTACATACCATCTCCCAACTTATCTTACTGCGTTCAGGCTACTGTGAGAAAAATGTGACAGATTGGGTAGCTTTTAAACATTGTAAAAGTATTCCTCAGAGATCTGGAAGCCAGGAAGTCCAAGACCAGGGCAATAGTACATTCCATGTGACAAAGACCCCTTTCTAGGTCGTGGATGGTGCCCTCTACCTGCTTCACATCATGGTTGAATCCTCTTTTGTAGACGACTGACCCCAACTACAGGGGCTCTGCCCTCGTGGCCCCATCATCTCCCCAAGCTCCCACCTCCTATAAATTTCCAACTAGTGAGTTGGAAATCCTGCCTCTACCCTATACATCAGGGAACTCATTCTCAATGCAGTGCCACAAGGCTCTCCCCCACCCTCGGTCGCTGCCTTTTCTTCCCTTTTACATCACTGACTTCTGTGCAGCTGATTCGATCTGCCCATGCTCTGAGCTAGCACTAGAAGAAATGGGAAACTGGGTCATGCAATACACGCAGCCTCATGGGGATAGGCGTGGGCCAGCCTTAGGGAGGGTAGCGCTCCTTGACTCTGGGATGCTCTTGCAGCTCAAGTAATTTAGGACCCTCTAAATGAAATAAGTTTGCCCCTCCTCATTTGGATCAGAGATTTTGTGGGGAGGAACTTAGACACCACGACATTTGCCTAAAAATTTCAGTCCACAACATCTAGTGAGCATCAAGCACAAGACCAGGGACAGCACAGGAGGCTAGGGCCTGGCTGCCCTGTGCCAGGTGAAGGGACTGACCAGCATCCCCAAAAAGTCCTCTCAGGAAGAAACCCAGAAAATAAAGTGACCAGACAGGGGAGATAGCTCAGCAGTCTAAATGCCTGCCTAGCAAGCCAAAGGACCCAGGTTCAATCCCCAGTATCACATGCTGGCCCTGCCCAGCATGTAGTGTCAGTCCAGCAGTGGGAAAGTTGACTAAGAAAATTGATACCCAAAAGTGGTGCAATTTCCATGACTATATGTGACAATGTAGTTCAAAAACGTTCATACGTGTTTTGCAAAATGAGTTGGGAAAGTTTTGTAGATGGCAGCTGCAAATGCCCTAGGATGCTATAAGCAAAATACGTGGGGTGACTCTAGTCTGGGAGCAAGATAGGGATTGGCAACTGGACAATACACTAGATGCGTTACACTCTTGGAAAAAAAAAAAAAAAAAAAAAACAGAACTGCCCATATGTTGCCTGTGTCACAAGACTTTGTAAGAAAAGGAGATTGAGGGCAGTGACAATTGTTCTAGGAGTGGAAAGTTCAAGGCAGCCCAACATTTGAGCTGTAGCATGAATACCCTTCAGCTAGATTTATAGTGAGAATTAGTTGAAGAAAACAGAGTTTGAAAAACTTGAATTTTGGTTTTAAAGGAACCACAGATAAACCTGAGTTCAAAGCAACTGTGGTTGCTGAAGAATCAGAGACATTAAAAAGAAGTCAGCTGCTTTATACAAAGATAGGAAAGATGCCCTGAAGGTATGTCAGAAATCAGCAAGGCCCAACACAGCATGGGCTCAGTGAGGAAAAAGCGCAGGACTCATCTGAGCAGGGAATTCCTGGACTTCCTGCTCAAGAGGGGACAGCTGGGGAATTGGTCTCCCAAGACTCACTTTTCCCTGCTCCGCTCTCCAGGTCCTCAGAAGCTGCTCCTCTCACATCTGCAGAGGCCATTGCTCCTGCTGGCATCCGCCCTTGGCATCTCCCACGAGATGCTTGTGTTATCAGCCTGCGGAATCCAAGAACTGCAAGATCAGGAAGGCTGCCACCAAGATTTCCCAAGAAGGCCGGGGAAGCCAGTCACGGTGGCTCTGAGAGCCAAGTACGCGATGCTGTAGAAATGGAGCTGAAAGTACAGCTGGGCCCAGGAAGTGGGAACTGCCAGAAATGCGGAGCACCTGCAGATGGAGCGTGCATGTTGTGAGAGATAAGTGCAAGAGAGGCCCCGCGGGCTGCAGCCAGCTGGGACAGGAGGAAGAGCTGCCCACGCCCGCTACCGTGCGCCTCGAGTGTCAAGCTCCAGGTCTTCAGGTCTTCTCTTTGTAGAGTTTAAGTCTTATTTGGGTCCTTTTTTTTTTTTTAATTTCTCCATTGGAATATGAACCATTGAACTTCAGGGTTATGCAGCTCATTTATGGTGTTCATAGAGCTCACAGCTAAGACTATGCCCTCAGACGAGACTTGGGTGTGGGCTTCTTGACCATGCTGGGACTGTCATGACTTTGGAAAAAGAGCTATTGTGTTTCGGTTACGTGGGCTAGCTTATTTAGCAGGAAGGATTAGCTTACGTCTACTGGGAGGCAAGTAGGGTGTAAGGATATGTGTGTAGGTGTCGAGTCTGCACGGGGAAGGATGTGACTATTAAGCTTCATTGCTTACTACATTGTAGAGTAGTAGAGAAGGCTTCTGGGTGTGACTCAGTGGGTGACAGGGACGTGCCCATGGGTCCACTTCTGGCTCCTAGCACCTCCTCTTGGGTACTCTTCCCCTACTCTGCTTCCTCAAGTCATGCACTGAGCAGCTCAGCTCTACCACCTCTCCACCACGATGTTCCTGACTTGGAGCCAGCTGATAACGAACCGAACGTGCTGAAAACATAAACTAAGTAAACCTCTCCTTTGTCAAGTTGTTGGTGTCAAGACTTTGGTCCACCAACAGAAAGGCTCATAGTAATATTTGGTAATATTTTTTACCAAAAATATCTCACAATGCTTAAAATAATTCATTCATCCACCAAAAATCTATTTTATATCCCTATGTACTAGGCCCTGTCTGGGTATAAACACCCATTGAATGGACACAATGCATATGATCCCATCAATGACAGCCTTGTTTGCAAACAGGCCTCTCCCCTCCCCGAGACTGAAATACAAAGTGATGGCAGCTTGGTGACAGCAGGGGTGCGGGTGGGGTGATGGGCACAGAGCAAGCAGCATCTCTCGGTGCGGATTTCAGGGAGGGCACACAGGAATCGGCCCTCCCCACACTCCACTTGGGCTGCTCACCTGCCGCCACGTCTGCCGAGCACCTGTCCTCTGCTGATCTTTACAGGGCGGAGAAGGATGATGTAGCATTTGGGGAAGAAGAGGCAGCACAGCAGGCCCGCGGCTGAAGCCAGGATGGCGAAGACCTCTCGGCCACCATGTCTGCCTCAGGCACGCATGTGGGCGGGGACGAAGGACACCCAGATGCAGGCACAGACCAGCAGGCTGATAGAGATGAGCTTGGCCTCGTTGAAGTGTCGGGTAGCCAGCAGGGAAGGCCACCAGCAGGCTGACCAGGCCCAGCAAGCCCAGGTAGCCCAGCATGGCATAGAACAGCTCCACGGAGCCTCCGTCACACTGGACAGTGAAGCTGGCCCCTGGCTCTGTGGAGTTCATGGGCCAAGGGGGCCATCGGGCCACCCAGAATGTGCATAATGTGGCCTGGACCAGGGAACAGATGCTTGGGATGGTGGCGGGGAGCTGGGGCCCCACCCACCTTCTGGTGTGGGCATCTGACTGTGTGGCATGGAAGGTGGCCACCACCCCCAGGGTCTTGGCCAGCACAGTGGACACGCAGACCATGAAGATGACCGTGAAGGCTGCCTGGTGCACAGTGCAGGTGAGGGAACCCGGGCGGCCAATGAACAGGAAGGGACAGAGGAAGCAGAGTGCCAGGGAGGCCAGCAGGAGGTAGCTGAGCCTGTGGTTGTTGGCATGGACCATGGGGGTGTGGTGGTGCCCGATGAAGACACCTAAGATGGCCAGGGCCAGGAGGAAGAGCAGGGCTGTGCAGACGGCCAGCACTGGGCCCAGTGGTTCAGGGTAGGACAGGAAGTCAGGGGTCTTGGGGACACACTGGCTCTTCCCCATATTGGGCCGCTGGTCCCTGGGACACTTTTGACATGAGGTGCTGTCTGAGGACAAAGAGAAACTGGGTCAGAGAGCAGCATGGGGAGCCCTGGGTGCTGTCCCACAAAGGAGCAGTTCTCCCCTGTGTGGGGGGCTCCCCAGGAGTCTCTGTGTGCTTCAGTCTCACAGCCGTAGGCCTCTGCACTGCCTGGAGTCCCTAGATCCAGGGACCAAGACACAGGAGGCAGGAATTCCAGGTGCAGCTGTTTATCTGGCATTAGACTGACAAAATAACAACGCAATCTGTGCATACTCTGACTCAGAATACTCAGCTAGACCTTTTGAAATGCACAACACAGTGGCAGTACCACATTTCGTTGCCACAGCTAATTAGACTAGACATGATTCAAACTTTGGCTTTTTAATTTGAGCAGTGCATATGAATTCTTTTCTAAATACCTACATTCTCTTTTAGAAGTGAAGTACTGGCCAAATAGCTCAGCAGATTAAAGTACCTGCTTAGGTAGACTCAGGGGCCAGGAGTTTGATCCCCTAGCCTGCTGTGCTGGCCCTGCCCCCAGGGCGCACCGAGACGGTGATTGAGACTGGGCATGGTGGCGCACGCCTGTAATCCCAACACTTGGGAGGCTGTAAACAGGAAGATCGCTACAAGTCTGATCTATACAGTGAGACCCTGTACACCCTGTATACCCTGTCCTAAATTTTAAAAAAAAAATAATAATTAGAAGTGAAGCCACTCATGCCCAAACAATTTCAGTGTCAGATGTCATCAGATGCTTGTACTTCATAGTGACTTTCAGGATAGATTTTGTAGTTGGAGTCTCGAATCTGCTGTATATTCCCACTTGACACCTTTCCTTCATTTGGTTACATCTTTCTATTCCTAGATCCTTTGACTGCACGTCCTCCTCATCTTCAAGTCCATGAATATCTTATTTTTCACGTCCTCCATCCTTTCCTCAGGATCTGGTTGCTTCTTCTCAGCTTTCTCCAGTGGCATCATTTTCTTTCAAAAGGTAAAGAATATTCCAGAATCTCCTCCTTCTCTGGAAGGATTCCATTCATTCCTTTTTAGTGTGCCTTCTCTAATCATCTCTCTCACACCATATTGAATCACACTGCTTCATGACTGAATTAAGTCAGTGGCTCCCCTTGCTCGTGGAGTAGGGTCCCTGCCCTCAGTGTGTAACCTGGGCCCCGCCCCGGCCTGCCCACCCGCTTCCTCACAGCTTCCAGCACAGGCTGACCTCGAGCAACGCTCAGACCCTGACTGCTTTCGCTCCTCGACATGCACTAACTGAACCTGGCCTCGGCGTCCGTGTCACAGATCGTTGCCTGGGAAACTCTACTCATAGATTTACGCCTGGGAGACCTCCCAGTGCAGACTTCTTTCTCCCCAACTCTTCACGGGACGGTCCCGCCTCCTTCTCATTGCTCGATTCTTGGCCTTTCATTAAAGTATATTCACATCACTCCTTAATTCAGCATCTCTCTTTAGAGACAAGCGCTGTGCCTGGTGTGCGGCCAGGGCATCGCTAACCTGAGCACATCACGCCCTGTAGAAGTCCAAAGACTAGGCCTTTGTTTACTTGCTTTTCACTCGTCACCCAAGCACCTAACACAGAGGTTGCCTAAGTAGGTGCCTCTTGACACAGTTTTTGTGCAGATCTTAGTAAAAGTACAGATTAAGGGGCCAGCAAGAGAGCTTGGTGGTCTAAAGCACCTGCTTGGGCAAGCTTAAGTGAGTGCACAGGGACCGCAGTTCGATCCCCAGCACTACATGCTATGCCAGCCCCGCCCCCAGGGCAGGCTGAGCCAGCCACACAAGAAAGAAAGTACAGGTTAAGACATTAATTGAATTGCATAACATTTTTGGAAAGCCTACCTTGTTTCAGTCATCAGGCTAGGTACAGGATTTGGACTAACCCACCATCAATGAAAAAAAGAATGAATGCAAAGGCCTTCCACGGAGCATCAGGGAAGGCCACATGAATATCATCCTTTGGACTTCTCTCCTTTGGACTCTTCCATTTAGGGACTCCTCCCTGGACGTGGCTTGGTCTCTCCTATACAGCCAACCTTGGCTGCTGGCAGGCCACTTCTCCTTCCTTTCATCATATACTGAGATACAAGGTGTGCTGGGAAACAGAAATAACTGAGAATGAGTTTTTGAGGATTTTACAGTCTGGTAGAGACATCCAGAATTCTTGAACTGGATCTAAGCTTGGATTAAAAGTCTGATCCTTCCATTTATTGCCCAAGTGACTCTCAGCTAAACCTTGCCAGGCCATGCAGTTTGCTCAATAAAATGGGGACAGCAGTGGAGCCTGCTTCTGGAGACAGTGAGGAAGGATGCTGGGGCAGCCCCAGCACAGTCGCAATGCTGTGAGGACCTGGAAGTGGGTGGAAGGTGGGAAACCATTCTGCAGCATTCCCTGAGGGGCCCGCCCTCGCTCTGGTCCCAGTGAGTACCTTGGTCTGCTCTTCGAGGGACTCCCTGCTCACCCCTGTGCCAACAGGACTAACATACACACACATTCTGCTCTCTGTGAGCAGCACAAAGAGATTCTTCATCCCTCGGTTGCCCTTTACTAGCATCGGGACAGAGCATGCTCAGTGATGCCAGCTGCCCTGTGTATGGCAGCTCATTCAGCAGCACCTCTGCCATCTGCACCCCAGATGCCCATGCCAACCCTCACCACCACCACCAAGCTGAAACAACCAGAAGTATCTTGTGGTCCTGCTGTGATTACCAGGAGCTCAAAATCAGAAGGTGAGACCGCCAACCGTTGGATCACACTAGCAGAGTGAATTCCTCAAAGTTCTGATGGAAGAAGAAAAGGTAAGGAGTGAGGAGGAAAATAAGGAATATTATACTCTCATTCACAAGCATGTGGAAGATGGTATCTTTGCTGTTGTTGTTCATCCAGAACTCATGAGTTGGAAGAAAACGCTAGAGACGTGATCTTTTAGTGCAGATGTAACAAAACCTCAATTAGAATCCTTCTCCCAGTGGCTGAAGAAGTAAGAGGTCCTGGAAAGGATTAACGAGCCTCGCTGGTTATTTTCCGTTGCTTGTAAAGCTCACTATCCGTGTCTATTTTTGGACCTAGGGCTGCAAAGTTAGGATGCTAGCAATTCCAGGTAGACGCGGACCACCTGAGGCCCAGCCCAAGCAGCCAGCCCCCACACGCACTCTCCCCCTTGCTCACTGTCTCCGCCTTTAGCCAGCCTCTGCACTTTGGGAGCCAGCAGTGGCGCGGGAGGGCTCCTTTCCTGAAGGCCTCAGGGCTGCGCCGGCCTCCAGCCCGCCCTCCTGACACTCCAGGGCCACGCGAGGGCCCAGGGGCTCCGGGCTCCCTCCTGTTGGCCTCCTCCCGCCCAGGTGACAGCTCCTTCGTGGATCACCAGCTCTCTCCCAGCAGACGCCCTGAAGTCAAAGCGCCCAGCAGTGTCTTTCTGTCCCCTCTGTGCCTGGAGGACCTTGATGCGCTTGATGTCGAAGGCCATCAGCAGCTCCCCGTCTCTAGTGAAGAAAACCTCTTCCCGGGCGCTGGTGGTGAAGTGGACGTGTCGCGTGTAGTGCAGCAGCTGAGGAGCTGGAGGAGGAGAGGCGGTGAGGAGCAGAGCACGGAGGGGAAGGGAGGGGAGGGGACGTGTCCTCCCTGGGGCGGGTGGCTCTGCACATCCGTGTCAGCTGGCGTGAGGATGCCTTGTCTCTGCACAGCTTAGGGCGGAGGGGCTCCCCTGCGCTGGTTCCCAGAGTGTGTTCCTCTACATGGGGCAGCAAGTGAGCTCAAGGCGAGGACGCCTGGAGCACCAGCTCCCGTGTCAGGTTCCCAGAAGGGCTGGGCAGTGCGCGGGAACCTATCCAATCTTCCAGCAACCGCTCGTGAAAACCTCGCGTGTTTCTTTGTGCCAGCTCTGAGCAGCACCCTGGACCCAGGACTCTGTCCTGCCTTGGAGGCACAAGGCGGGGTGCCCCGGACAGAATTATGAGGAAATTCCTAGCAGACGGGTCTGAGGAGTGCGCTTTTTATGCACCCCAAATTATGTAACTGGGGAAACGTTAGCTGTACGACCATCAGCCGGGCTGGGGATGCCCTTTGGGGAGGTTAAATAGTAGGAGAATGTGTTCCAAGTCAACATCTCCTCATTCCCCATCTGCCAAATCCATCCTCGGGGTCTAGAGTATGTTGGCCGCAGTTGGTGCTACTCAATTCTTTAGAAAATAATTTCAGAAGAGAGCACATTTTAAGTGTTTTAAACACACACTCAAGGGCCAGGAAGATAGCTCAGTAGAATAAGTGCTTGCCTGGCAAGCACAAGGTCCTGAGTTCAACCCCCAGTTCTGCAAAAAAACAAAAAACAAAACAAAACACACACCCAGGTCACCAAGTCCAGGAGGTTGGCACATGTGATCATTAAATGGTTGTAATGACAATGTACATTTATATCATATCATCACCCCACACCCTTGAATGCGTTCTGCACCTGCTTATGAATTGTATCTGCATAAATCTGGGGAAACCACACATAGAAAACAGGCATGGAGCCCTCAGGAAGCCTGCAGCCCCTTCAGGGAGGTTCTCTAGATCTTTAAACACCTTTGGAGAAAGTAGGGTGGACTTTGATTCTGTGATTAGGAAAAAGAGGTTGTCATCTTTCAGACCCCAAGAAGGTCTTCAAATTTTCCGCAGTGGCATTCCCGCCCGCCTTTCCAGCCTTCTCTTGTCTGTCCCCGGGCTTGAAGGACCCTGGATTCCGCCTCCACTGCGTGTGCCACTCCCTCCAACACACTGTCCGTGTCTGACCATTTACCCTCCTTGCAGCTGGAGTGGGAGCCCCTCAGGGCAGGCCACATGCTGCTTGTTGCTTATCCCCATCTCTAAGGAGCTGGGCATTGTTTAGTAAATTCATGCGGCACAAATGCATACTTGCTGAATTAGACTATGAGGGTCTGGTAAGACGATGCAAAGGAATCTCAGCAAAGTGCTCACGTGGGGAAGAGGTGGATTAGATCCCGAGAACGTGGGGGATTCTGCAGCATAGACAGCTGGTGTGGACCCCAGACTCCAGACATGATTCCTGAGCCCTCCTTGAACTATCAGTGAGACCTTCAATATCCTGTTCAAGCTCTTGATTTTCTTGTATATACAAAGCAGACCTACCTGATACGGTCATCCCAACAATTAGGTATTTATACATACAAAGATTTTGCATTTTATTTGGCACAAAGAAACACTCAAGTGTAAAATGCAACTGTTTTTACAGGCATTAAGGGAGACAGCTCAGCAGCATAAGAACCTGCCTGGCAAGCACAAGGTCCCAAGTTCAATCCTCAGGATCACAAAAAAGAAAGAAAGAAAGAAAGAAAGAGAAAGAAAGAAAGAAAGAAAGAAAGAAAGAAAGAAAGAAAGAAAGAAAGAAAGAAAGAAAGAAAAAAGAGCCCATGCTAAATCTTGGACAGAACTCAATTGCCCATAAATTAAGGAATGGATTAAAAAGATGTGGTATTTTCATACAATGCAGTATCACTCAGCTATAAAGAAAGATAAACTTGAGGCTTTTATAGTTAAATGGATGCAACTAGAGACCATATTCGTAAGTAAAATAAATCAGACCCACAAGTGTGAACATCATACTGTCTCCTAGTGTAAGAACCTCAAAGAGTAAATAAGATCTGAAAGGTACAATGGACGCTGTGAGAGGGAAAGTAACTGTCCCATGGGAAGGAACAACTCCATTAAAGGAAAGGAGGAAGGAAAGAAAGAAGAAAGGGAAAAAGAAATATATATGCATATAGAGAGGATAGCTTGGGTAAGCATACTGCTGATTTCTGATCTGCTGAAAGGAGCAGTTAATGCTTAAACTTTTTTCTCTCTCCTTTTTAAAGTTTTATGATTTTTTGAGCAATCTTACAGAGTTAATCTGGTAATCTGAACAACTAATCTGAAGACAACAATATGCAACATAACAACCATTTTGGAATTCCTATCTTTTCCTATTGCTTTTGGTACAGGGTCTCACTACACAGTTTGGACTCATAGTGATCCTCCTGTTGTCAGCCTCCCCAGTGGTGGGATTACAAGCATGTGCCACCATGCCCAGTCAGTCACCAGCTCAGCACACCTGGGGGCAGGGCCAGTGCAGCATGTGGTGCCGGGGATCAAACACTGGGCCCTGCACTTGCCTAAGCAGGCACATCGTCTGCTAAGCTATCTCGCCAGCCCTTCCTATCATTTTGTTTAGTGAAATTCTGCATCATTTCTAATGTGTTATTTTTTGTTTACTGTTTTTTATTCACTTTAAAAAATGAAAAAGGAAGATAAACTTAAAAAGAAAAAAGAATCCACGCTACATCAACACTGACGCAATTACCAAATGGCCGCACGGGGAGGGTGAGTGTGGTGTGCAGACTCTGCCACAATCCGAATGACTTTTCCCTCCAAATTTCATGTGAAACTTCATCCACATTGTGGGATGAAGAAGTGAGGCTCTCTGCGAAGTGGCCAAGTCGGAAGGCTCTGGCCTCCTGGAAGACTTGTGTCTTCTGAAGGGGTTGGAGGATGCTAGCTTACCCCTCCTCTGCCCTTCCCCATGCACACGGATGCTGACGTGTTGCCCTCCAACTCCCTTGCCTCCTGCACTGTGGAAAGCCAATTCCCACTGTGTGTAAGTCACACTGACTTTATCTTATCGCACAGAAAGATGGAGACAATCTTTTGCACTGTGTCTACCTTTCTCCTTACTTCAGCTGTGCTCCTCATGGTCCTGACTCTGTGCAGGGAGGCACCGCAGGAGCTCAACAAGTGAGTCTCTGGGGAAGGAAGCCGGGTTTCCCTGCTTGCTAATATTCACCGTGCGCACGCTGCCAGCATGGCCAATTTCAAGGCGCTCACGGTTTACAACAAACAATTTGCATAATTCCTGGAAATTTAACAATGAGCTCCTGCCTGGGGGCCCATTCTGTAGTTTCCATCGAGACCCCACGTCTGCAGAGTGAGATGTACTAAGGTTACATGGAGGCGGCTATGGTCACACCTCTCTCCACCAGTGACCTTCCAGTCCAGAGGATGCAAAAGCTTCCTACACCCAGGCCTTGTCTGCCACCTGTTTTTGTGTGGCTTCTGAGTTAATAATAGCTTTTAACGGTCCTGCTTTACCTTGGTCTTAACCATCCAGTAGAAAAGTATGAAGACGAAATATAGGAAGTAAAGCCATGTTGTTATGTTGAGCTGTGGGGGACTC
>NW_004524815.1:1907463-1918956 GCF_000260255.1 Octodon degus | reverse complement strand
TCACTGTTGGCACTGCTGAGGGATGAAGATCCTGTGAACTGGGAATATTTTGTGTGTGTCTTTTTTTTGGAGACAGGTCTTACTATGCAGCTCAGGCTGGCCTTGAGCTCACTTTGTAGCTCAGCCTGGTCTTGAACTGGCAATGATCTTCCTGCCTCAGCCTCCTGAGTGCTGGGATTACAGGGGTGCACGACCACGCCCCGCGGTGTGAACTGAAATCTTGACTAAGCATTACAACATAAAAACAGCGCATAGAACTTTCAGCCGCTGAGTTAGGTGAAAATGAACCAAACGAGGAAAAGACAAAAGCAGGAAGGCTCTTAAACAAAGTGTAAGAGAAAGAGCACAGGAAAGCTTAGAAGGATCTAACAAGATTATTAAGCAGGTCTCGGTACTGTTTGTGTTATCTCGGTCTTTTAGGATTGGGAGAAGGTGGCGACACGGCACCGCCAGGAGGAGATCCTACGAGGGCAGAATCCCACGTGACAGGCCAGCAGCGGTGGCAGGGTGGCAGTGGCGGGGGCGCCAACCCCAACCCCAACCTCGGCAGGACCGTGTGCTGCGTTCCCTGCCTGCCACGCAGGTGGCTGCTGCAGCCTCCTCTGTGACGGGGCCCCGGAAGTCTGCTCCCTAGCAAGGCCCTGTCCAGTGTCCCCCTCAGGAGCCTTCACAGGGGTCTGACCCTAGAGGAGGCGCGCTGCTGTGCGAGGTTGTGCAGCGCCGGGGCTGGGCGGTAGCGGCTTCTCTGCGGAAGGCTTCTGCTCCGGCCTCTCCCGCTCCCTCAGCAGCTCCCTGCCGTGGCGTCCTCCTGCGCGCCCCGGCTCCTTGGAAGCAGGCCCCCCAGCAGAAGCTCGCTCTAGTGTCTCCTCCGAGCACCTCCTTTCCAAGGGCCCAGGGAGCGCTGAGCCCTCCGCCGCAGGGCAGCTGCAGTCAGGATTTCCATTCCTGTGGGCAGGCTAGAGCTGGTTAGGATGCACGCGTGTCCTTTGCTGTTCAGAAGGCGCACAGGGAAAGGAAGTCAGCCTGAAAAGTCAGCCTGAGGGCTGGGGGACACTGCCCTCGTGGAGCCGTCTGCTGGCGTAGCTCCCCACACTCGGCAAGGAGCCCTCTACAGCAAAAGACAGCATGAGTCGGGGTGGCAGTACCAAGGCATCGTCTGATGACCATGACCTTTCAGAGGCAACGACAATGTGGTTCTGGCTCCTGCTAAATATTACAGTTAAGAAAAATCGTTCAGTTCAGATTTTCTTAAAAGAGAATAATAAGAAAAAATTAAAAGTGACACAGAATTTCAAAGCAATATGATAGGAAATCAATAATTGTTGTTATGTTGCGTATTGTTATCCTCAAAGTATTTTCAGTAATTAAAATAAAGGCCACACAAATTAGAGCTCGTCGTGGCTCCTGACTCTCTCTTCCTCCTCCTCTCCGCCCTGCT
This sequence comes from Octodon degus, assembly GCF_000260255.1. Taxonomy (NCBI): domain Eukaryota; kingdom Metazoa; phylum Chordata; class Mammalia; order Rodentia; family Octodontidae; genus Octodon; species Octodon degus. Next base: position 1,917,518 of record NW_004524815.1, on the reverse strand, counting down.
GGCTTTAGCTAAAATCCACAGTGACTCCAAGTGGCAGACACGTTGTGGTTAATCTTTGCCACCTTCATGGGAATGCTGGCAAGCGCTTGGCTTTGAGGGTCACGTACTTACTGCCACCATCAGCGTGCTCTGTTCCTGCCAGGCAGGGGCTTTCGGGCTTCCCACGTGCCTTGTGCTCCAAGCCATCCCTGAGGCCAGCTACCTCCGCTGAGGGGTACCCAGGCGCTCTGTGAAATGAGGGCTTGTATGGACTCTCAGGACTTACAGAAACAGAATTAGGAAGATCAAGGGGTATTTATCACACGCGGCACTCCAGAATTTCTTAGGATGTATGTGAGAGCTCTCTGGAATTGTAACAAAATAAAGGAAGTGCCTGAGGGACAGAGTCGTGCTGAGGAAAAGGTGCAATCTGATGGAGCCCGCTGCAGGGCTGCGGACCCAGGAGGGTGTGGGCCCCGCAGGGAGCCTGCGGGAAGCGCCCTGCACTGTCCAGGTCAGCGCCTCCTCCAGGCCCTCGCTGGGCTTGGGGCTGTGGACACTTGGGGTGAGGCAGGTCCCCCAGGGTTGGAGGTGACTCAGAAAGCTCCCTCCAGGCGCACGGCCATCATGCTGCTGAAGAGGGCCTCGCCTTGCCTGCGTGCTTCTATTGTCCGCAAGGGAGAGGGCACCTCTGCTGAACGGAACACCAGGCGCCTGGGCAGGTCTGGCTTGTAGGGACCAGGCCCAATCGTTTCCTTTGCCCAGCGCAGAGCACTGGAGCAGCCTTCCGAGAGTGCCCTGGCTTTGACAGGCTTTGCTGAAGGAGAGACCACGCAGAGTACTGCACGCGGCGCTGCTGGCCTGGCAGTTACATTTGCCCTGAGCTAGCGAGTACAGCAGTGTCTGGTGTTCATAGTGTTTGTGTGCTCCGAGCCAGTCCGTGGTACCATCATTCTTCACTGAGGACCTGACTCCTGACACAATGACATCACCCCGTGCCCGTGCCCATCAGCTCTGAGATTGGCGGCTGGGTTTTCCTGTGTTCTCATGCGATCTGGCCTGCAGCTGTTCTTAGAGCCCCACCGTGCAGGGCGGAACTGAGGCCTGACAGGTCTGCTGTAACAGGTGCATCAGCGCTGGCCTGTGAGGAGGCTCTGTGCACCTGGCTGTGGGGCTTGGCCCGAGAAAGGATGACCAGGATGGTGGGGCAGGAGAAGGAAGAGGCCCTGGGGGACTAGAGTGGTAGTGTGGGGAGGATGGCCTGGGTCTCACAGCACCCCCAGCAGCCTGCGACTTCAAGGACTTGAGCTATCTCATAGACAGCATTTTAGTTAATTCAGGAGAGGCCCAATACACGTATTCCTTTCCGTACCTCTGAGGATTTGCCATATAAAGGAAAATGAGACCGAGCCACCCTCCGTCTGCCAAGTGTTGACGTCTCGCTTGGAAGATGCGGCCCTGTAGTCACACTTCCGATGGAGCCTGGCAGTCCCGCCTGTCAGGGGAGCCTCTGGGATGGGTCCTTCCATCCGAGTCTCCCGAGCTCGACCTGTGCAGCCACGTGGGTCCACACAGGCCTCCTCCCGGGTGTGAGCATGGTGAGCCCAGGACTCGGCCCAGCTGCAGCTCAGGTGTGGGCTACAGCCCCACACTGCACCAAGCCTAGCGCTGCGTCAGAGAAAACACAGGAGAAGAATCTGGAGGAGACAGCCACACTGCTGTCTAGGAGGAGAGTCCCCTGCTGAGGGCCGCTCTTCCCCCAGAGTTGATCACCAGGGAGTTAGTCCCAGCCTCCTACTTATTAGCTGTGTGCCCTGACAAGGGCACTGCTCTGTGGCCCTGATTTTTGTCACCTGTGGAGTGACAATAATAATAGTGTCTGCCTCACAGAGTTTATGTGAGGATTATTGAGATAACAACATTGAAGATAATAACACTAGCATAAAAATGTACTGTAAATCCCTTCTACACATACTGACTTCTTTAATTTCAAGAACTGTGTTACATGGAAAATCTTTTAGAAGATATTTAGATATTTGATTACAAGTAAATGTCCCATTGCTTTGTTTGGTGAAGTTCTGTATCATTTCTAATGCTTTGGTTTGTTTTCACTATTTTGCATTCTCTTTAGATAATAAGAAAAAGAAATAAATGTTCCCTAAATGATAAGTACAGTTTTTACTAAGTTAGTGCCAGTCCATGCTATGGCAGAAAAAAGCCATGTGAAGAATTCAGCTCTAGGGCCAGCAAGATAGCTCCGTGGACTAAGTGTCTGCTTAGGCAAGCCCAAGGCCCGGGAGCTGATCCCCGGTACCAGCCAGCCTCACCCTCTGGTGCCCTGAGCTGGCCACTGAGACCAGGCATGGTGGTGCAGGCCTGTAATCCCAGAGATAGTGAGGCCGAAAGCAGGAGGATCACTGTGAGTCCGAGCTGCATAATGAGACCCAGTGCCAAATGAAAGAAAGAAATAAAAGGATCCAGTTCTAGAGGTTAGTGACTGTGAATACATACACACCGTGCTTCAAGAGGCCAGCGTATTCTTCGGCGATTTTTCACTTGTAGCAAATTCCCTGGGGTCTGGAAGGAAGCTATTTAGTATTGTAGGGGGCAAATTTTAAAGACCACAATTAGATAGTTGCACTTTTCTTGTAGACACATGGGGGTCAGGAAGACATTTTCTCACCTGGGAAACCATTTGCTGTGGAATGAAGTCTAGCGAGTGCTGCACAGAACCCTCAAGAAGCCCAGTAGAGTGGCTCACTGCCTGGGCAGCTTGGCAAGTCTCTGCCAAGGCAGAGGAGAGGAAGGAAGCCGCCCTGGTCTGGGTCGTCAGACCTCAGGTTCAGGCTGTCGGAGAATGCAATGCACAGTCACCTCGGGATGGCTGCAGAGCCGAAAGCCTCTAGGGACCTGGGATCCGGGATCCCGCACTGTGGAACAAGTCAGTAAGCAGTCATGGGAGCTTGGTCCAAAGCTTACTAAATCTTTGTTTCACTCCAAAAGTTTGTGGAAGAAATGCATGCACTGCTACAGGGAGGTGGTGACCTCACCTTGATGCATGTCCCCTACAGAACTTTCTTCTAAGTTTGTTTTGGGTCACAGAAGTAGCACCGTGGATCAACACCAGTCTGTGGTCAGCACAGGGGAAGCACCCAGCATGCCCAGTGCCCACTTTCCATTCTACAGAAGGGACAATCCCAGCCCGGGGCAATGACCTTTATAGGGTCAAAATTGCCAGGTTGCACCTTGTCCTTGTGGCCTGAGAGAAAGAACAGACGGTCTCCGAGCTCTGATGGCTCCTCTGAGGGTCTTACAACTGTATAGTGGTATAAACGTGAAGGGCAGGTGATGGAAACCACAGCTAAAATTTGGAAGTTGCCTTGCCCTGTGTAGTGATATAGGGGATGACGCACCATCCTGCACCTGGGTGGCACCAGCCACACTCACAAGAGGATAAACACAGGGACGCTACTGCGTGTAGTGTCACTAAGCTGAGAGACTGGAAAGCCAGGCATAAGCAATGCACAGTCACCTCGGGATGGCTGCAGAGCTGATGACTTTGTTGGGTGACCTCACTCCCATAAGTGGCACCCTTAGGCAGGTGGCTTCTCTCTCCATCCATCTCTCTCACCTGAGAGACTCTGTACACGGATGGAAGCTCAGCCATGGGCTCTGACTCGGGTGAGCTCATCCCGCAGTCACCTCGGGGAGTAGGCACTGGTGACCACAGCCGAAGTTGGACATGAGCTGGAGCTGGCCAGACAGCAGAGCCAGCGTGCTGCGCCGGGCCTGGGTCACTGAGATGCAGGAGTCGTGGATCTGCAGCCCCACAGTGCCATTGGGCAGGAAGGCGGGGTCCTCTTGAGCCTCAGCTACAGCAAAGGGAAGAGCCAGGGCATTCAGGAAAAAGCAGCTCTGGCATCCGAGGGAGGAGGAAGATGTTCTGAAAAGCCACACAAGACGGCCAGGGATCCTGCCTTGGAGAGGGGGAGCATGAAAGTGTGGGGTGGAATTGGGATGACAGCTGTGGACAGCTGGACAGAGAAAGTGTCCACAAAGAGGAGCCCTTGGTTGGGGTGAGGCACAGACTCGTGTGAGTGGGGCAGATGTGGCACAGGCAGACAGACCTGCAGGACAAACAGCCGCACGCAAGCAGAGGCGCCAAGCTGAGTGCGCCCGTATGCAGCAGGAGACGCTGCTGGCCACCAGAGGCTCCTTCTCGGCTGTGCCTCGTTCCATCTGAGCTCTGCCGCTCAGCCCTCTCTCAACTCTGGGTCGCATTTTACCCGCTGGGCCTGACCAGGGTCACCTGTGGCCCCAGAATTGCTCTAAAAAGTCCTTAAGAAGGATTCCTTCAGCTTTTATGGTCTTCTTTGTCCCCCAAATAGCAGTCCATGGAAGGACCCAGTTCCCCCCCCCCATTTGTGGGTGCTTAGCAAGATGTGCCTCTCAGTGGCCTTGCATTGCAGCGTACGTCAGTCAGGCCCACAGTCCCGTAAGGTCAGCCTTTTATGGGCTCAGCAGGGACCACCTGCGTTTACCACGGGAAGGCAGCATGAGGTCAGGCTTTCAAGCTTCCATGAGCTCCCTGGAGAGCTCTCTAGGGACAGGGAGGCCTTGGAAGCGCTCATAGCGGAGAGCACAGGACACAGCCCACCTCTTTCCCACACGGGTGCAGGGTTGTGACCACTGCCCTCCTCATGAAGCTCAGACTCTCAGAAGACTGGGCACTCGGCAAGGAGGGGAGCACCCCAACTCTGCCGGGGAGCACAATAGCTCTGTGCTTGTCCTCTAGGTCTCCTTCTGAGAGAAGAGGCCTTCGGGAAATCCAGTCAGTCCCCTCATTTGATGGAAGCAAGAAACTCCCCGGCGAGCCCATTCCTTTCTGCTGCTCAGGGTGACCTCAGCTGACGCTGGCTAAACGCTGTGTGTTGATATTTTTGATACTAACAACTCATCACACATTTAACAGCTTACCTGGAAAAACAGCACAAAACTCCCAATTCTGAGTCGGGGTCAGGGTGTGACGCCTGCTCCCAGAGCCGGGCCTGGGATCTCGTCGCGGCGAGAGCCTCGCTCTCAGGTGGGGGCTGGAAGTGCTCGTCCCAGCTCCTTCGTGGGAGGGGCAGAGCTGCCCTCCAGGCCTCTGTGTGGTTGTGATGTCCACTGCCTGCCTACCACTAGTCAGCAGCGGCACCCTTGCGTAACTTCAAAGTGACCCACCAGTTTCAACCGTAGACTAAAGCCCCAGAATCAGAGCTAATTGTCTATGTGATCTATGCACTTAATCTTACTTATATCTGGTTTATTTTATCTAAATTAGAGATAGAGCTTTGCTTTCTCTCACAGGTCTGGAAATGGGGTTGAGAAGGCCTCTGTGGAAATGTCAGCTGTGCCACAAGAGGCACGGACACGGGTCTGCCCGTGTGGCTGCTGGTGACAGGTGACGGCTCACGCTCTGTGGCCTTTGGCTGATAGCACACTGTCTACCCGCAAATGAATGGCTGCCGGTTGCAGGGAGCGTGGGCTAGCCAGGGAGAAGAGTCAATTCCAGCTTTTGTAGGAAAGTGGATGACTTCAGAGATCACAGTGTTAAGTCAAATACATCAGACGGTGAAGAGGAAGTACTGCGTGGTTCCCTTAGACAGGACCCCAAAAGTATGAATAACTTAAAGAGCAAGCAAAGGAGAAATGATAGAACACGAGGAGGCAGGCTTTGTGGAGACAAAACAGAGATCTGAGGAAGATGAGGGGAAAGGAGGGTCAGAGGAGAAAAGGCAGTGGGACAATGGTGAGGCAACACGCAGGCACACAACCTCCCCAGCGTGAACGTGCTTCTCGCGTGTTGCAAATGAATACAAACGTAAATTCAGGACAAAAGCAAAACTCTCCCCATTATAATTCAAGTAGCTTCTTTTTTTATGTATTTGGCGCAGGGTCTCACCACACAGCTCAGACTGCTAGTGACCCCGTTTCAGCCTCCCCAGCGCTGGGATTACAGGCATGCACCACCACAGCGGGTCTTGGTGGCTGGCTCAGCACGCCTGGGGTGGGCCTGGCATGGCACATGCTGCGGGATCGAGCCTGGGTCCTTGTGCTTGCCGAGGTAGGCACTCGGGCTGCTGAGCTGTCGTTGTGGCCTCAAGTAGTTTCTTAAAGGTAGAAAGCTGCATCCTAAACACATTACTCGCACTATCATCAGTCGAATTTGTATTCCATAAGCCACAACAAATGGAAGAGGAACCTGCTTCATTTAGAGGTGATTGGAGGAGAAAGAAGTAGTACTTGTGACAGTATTTCTCTGCTGTCCAGTAATGGGCTGATTACGTTAAGCTACATTTCAGCATCACAGACTTTTCCCAATATGATCTGAGCTGTTGTTTTTCATAGTAAATGGGGAAGGCAGAAACCATGTCCCTTGAAAACTGTTTTAGTAAGTACAGTATCAATAATGTACTTCAGACTTTTTTGAATGACTCAGAATGTAAAAACAGGACCAGCCAAATAGCTCAGCAGACTAAAGTGCCTGCAAGCAGGTGCTGGGGCCAGGGGTTTGATCCCCGGGCCCACCCTACTGGCCCTGACCTCCCCCAGGGCTCACTGAGATGGCGGTTGAGACTGGGCATGGTGGTGCGCACCTGTAATCTGAGCACTTGGGAGGCTGTAAACAGGAGAATCACTAAGAGCCCGATCTAGTAGTGAGACCCTGAACACCCTACGGATCCTTCCCTAAAATACAGAAACAAACAAAAATGTAAAAACAGTGTGAGCATGAGAGTATTTCAGAATCAAACAGAAGAACGCATCTCAATGAAATAAGAGTACATGTTTCTCGGGCCCATGATCCGAGCAGACATAAATCCAAGTGAATTAGACTTTTAGGTTTCTGGCTGATGCAAAGAAAGCAAAACATGTGGTGACATAATTCCATTCTGCAGCCATAGAAAGAATTAGACCTTAAATGCAAAGCTTGTAGGAACCACGTGTAGGACGTCTCTAGCAGGAGCACCAGTGGAGCCTGTCCTTTGGGCTTCTCGGGGAATAAGTCTACAATTTGAAATAAATTGCATTAAGCATTAAAACTGGACAGCGTAGTCACAGGAAATTTGATCTTGCTTTAATAAAACTTGACATAAGAAACTAAACCAGAAATAAAAAATTTACATGAGTGTGATTATTTACATTAAAATGTTAAAACGAAACTGTTGTGTTCTTAAAAACGGTATCTCCTATCTAGAAGTGGGGTGCATAAGGCGGAGGTATAGACAGTGGACATTGTAAAGGCACTTATTTTATTTTAAAGAAGGTTTTTTTTAAGAAAAATAAAAATGATGCAGAATTTCAAAAGAAGATGATAGGAAATTAACAAAGGTTATTGTACTACGTATTGTTATCTTCAAAGTAGTTGCTCAGACTACCACCCCTAAGCATGTGTACTGGTGGATACATTGTGTCACCCTGAGAAATTCAGAAGTTTAAATAACTCAGCAGGGAGACTGCGCCTGTTGGCACCTTCCTGTAATCCCAGCTCTTGGAGGTTGTAAACAGGCGGAACACTACGAGTCTGATCTAGTAGTGAGACCCTGAACACCCTGTAGACCCTTCCCTAAAATATAAAAAATAAGTAAATAAATAAATAAAAATAGAATCTATAATCCCTTTAAAAAGAAAAAAGAAAAAGTAACTCAGCAAGGAGCCAGGGTTCTTACTATGTAAACTTCGTCGCCCTGTGCAGGAGGAGGACATGGACGTTGCATGAGTCCTGCACACCACACCAGGATAGCCCACTTCCAATAAAAGGAGGGGAGGGAGGCTGGCTGGACACCACAGTGCTGCCCCTGCCTTTTCTCTTTGCCACCAGAAATGGCTGCTCTCTACATGTGCTACTATGCCGTAGAGCCAGTCAAATATAGACTAAAACTTCCACTAACTATGAGCTAAATAAACATTTCCTTCCTTAATTTTGGGTGTCAGATAGATTTTAAAAAGGTTCAGAGATGTCGCCCAAGTGAGAAGCTCTGGGACACCTTCCCCTGTTCTCTGGAGGAAATTCTGGTCAGCGCTCAGAAGATCAAAATGCTGATAGAAATCCTGCCTATAAAGATCAGGCTCAGAAGGTTTCTGCTAGAAAGAAAGACTGTATTGGTTGTTGGACTCCAGAAGATGTGTGCTGTGGCTTGGCACAAAGTTTGTCTACATTTTTCTTGTATCCAGAAACTTTGCAGAGATTAAGTGTGGCAGACTGGTTAATCTTGCAAAAGAAATTTAGAGGCACTCAAATGTTGGGGCAGTGGCATAGGCTATTGTTGGGGGCTTTTAGTCAGATTTATGTTAACAATCAAGAGCAAAGAACCCAAAAGGATGATTTAAAATGTTGTGCATTTAGCCAGAAAGGAAGTGCCAAGAAGGCTGTGGACTACAAAGACAGAGCTTAAATCACCATTGCTCAGGAAGAACAAAAAAATATAAAAGATGTCCTGAGAGCAACACAGGAGACAGCAGGTCCTCACCCTTTGCAGCCTCATTACCACATGAGTGAGGAGGGACTTTGCTTAAGAAGAAAGCCGCAGAACACCATGTTCCAAAATGGAGGCAGTGGTCACACCAGATTCCAGAATGGCCGTGGCTTAGAGAATTTGTTCCTCAGAATCAGGGTCAGAGTGCTCAGCTATCCAGGCATTTGACCCTACAGCCAAGAGAGATGAGAGCCTGGCTACTGCCCCAGCTGGCAGCAAACCTTGACATCATCCACATGGCATTGGTTTTAGACACTTGCAGAATGCAGGAGTTCTGAGGTTAAGAAGGCTTCCACCGAGATTTCAGAAGGCCTTGGCAGCCAAGAACTGTGCCCCTAGGAGGGCAGTGTGTAAAGCTGTGAGTGAAAAGCCTATTCAGTGAAAACTCCAGGTGTTTAGAAAAGCCAAAAGTGGAGGTTGTCTGAGGAAAGCTACAAGGAGGGAGCAAATCTAGGCCCAGAGAAAAGCTGTACGAGCTACAATCAGCAGAAGTACCATAGAGGTAGAGCCACATAGAGCTCACAGTTTGCCGCAGATTGTCTCCAATGTTAAATTTAAAACTATACCATTTAATGTCAGCCCTGTGGAATTTCCGACTCTCTTTGGTTCCAATGCCTTGTGTCCTGATGTTTGTACCTTTTGAAATGGTAATGTTTGTCTTGTGCCATTAAATGTTAGAAGTTTTGGGCCAGCCAAATAGCTCAGCAGATTAAAGCGCCTGCAAGCAGGTGCAGGGGCCAGGGGTTCAAGAGCCAGGCCTGCCCACAGGGCATACTGAGACAGCAATTGAGACTGGGTGTGGTGGTGCGCACTAGCACTTGGGAGGCTGTAAACAGGAGGATCACTAGGAGTCCAATCTAGTAGTGAGACCCTGAACACTCTATAGACCCTTCCCTAAAATACAAAAATATGCTCCACACACTAACCATCCATGAAATACAAATTAAAACAACATTGAGATATCATCTCACCCCAGAAAGAATGGCTATCATAAAGAAATCACCCAACAACAAATGTTGGAGAGGCTGTGGGGAAAAAGAAACACTTCTTCACTGCTGGTGGGAATATAGACTGGTGCAATCATCATGGAAATCAATGTGGAGACTCCTTAGAAAACTAGGACTGGAAATCCCATTTAAACCAGCTATTCCTCGACTGGGAATTTTCCCAGAGAATGTGAAAACATTATATCATAGTGATATATGTGTGCCTGTGTTTATAGCAGCACAATTTGTGATAGCCAAATCTTGGAAACAACCAAGATGTCCATCACCTGAGGAATGGATGAAAAAGATGTGGTATTTTTATACAACGGAGTATTGTTCAGCTATAAAGAATGATAAACTCGAAGCTTTTATATTTAAGTGGATGCTACTGGAAGATATACTCGTAAGTGAAATAAACCAGATAAACATGTGTAAATATCGTATAGTTTCCCTAGTATAAGAACTCAAAAGAAGAAATACAAATAGAAAGGTGTAATACAATTAAAAGGAAAGCAAGAACTTGAGGACTAGACAATGAAGAGAGAGCAAGGAGAAGAGCTAGGAAACATGACAG
>NW_004524815.1:1903568-1905874 GCF_000260255.1 Octodon degus | reverse complement strand
ATAATAATAATAATAATAATAATAATAATAATAAATGTTAGACATGTTTAACTTGAGACATGGACTTCTCAGCAATGCTGAAACTGTTAAGACTTTGGCAACTCATGACTAAATGCCTTTTGCATAAAGGGATGTGCATGAGTCTTTGGGTGGCCTGGAGACAAAACGTTATGGTTCTAATGTAATGCAATGTTGATAGACTTAATACTGGTTCTTAAAGATTGTTCAAGCTGTGTTATAATGTCCAAGTTGTAAAATGTTGAGAATAAGCATGTCTTTATATCTAAAAACTGGTTTAAAGAAATGTGTCTGATTGTCCAGATGACAAGGGGTGTATTGTACTGGTTGATATATTGTGTCAGTTTGAGAAGTTTGGAAGTTTAAGTGACTCAGCAGGGAGCTAGAGTTTTTACTTTGCAAATATCCTCATCCTGTGCAAGAGGAGGGCACAGATACTGTGGGAGCTCTACTCCTCCACCCCAGGGTAACCCATTTATACTGTGAGGAGGGGAGGCAGGCTGGCTAGACACCGCAGTGCTGCCCCTGCCCCTGCCTTTTCTCTTTGCTGCTTTCTGCAGCCAGAAATGGCTGCTCTCTACATGTGCTACTCCGCCTTCGAGCCAGTCAAATATAAACTAAAACCTCCACTAACTGTGAGCTAAATAAACTTTTCCTTCCTTAATTTTGAGTGTGAGGTATTTGTCCCAGCAATGAGTAAAATATAACTGAGACAGTATACAAAACTAATCAAACAATATAAGCGCTACCTAGTTCTTTCACTGACCTAATTTCTTACACTGGGTCAGTCTGTGTGATGACCAAACTTGACTGTGCCAGTGTGGTTGACTTGCAAGCTGCCCACACTTCTGGATGTGTCCAGGTGGATCACTGAGGCAAAGATGCCTAACAGACTCCTACCCCATAGTTAGCAGAGAAAAAATTCCCATTATGGAATTAAAAGATCCACTAGGTTATAGAGAAATAAGTGAGAAACAGGAAAGAATTCAATATTATCAGTATAGTGAACCATCAAAACACAACAGTATAAAACTTAAATAATAAACAATACTCAGTTGGTTCATTCCCCAAGCCTGCTGTGCTGATCCTAGCCCCCGGGTGAGCTGAGATGCCAATTGAGGCAGGGCGTGGTGGCACATGCCTGTAATCCCAGCTCTTGGGAGGCTGTAAATAGGTAGATCACTACAAGTCTGGTCTAGTAGTGAGACCCTGATCAACCTGTAGACCCTTCCCTAAAAAATTACAAAAATAAAAATATAAACCCAATAATATGCTGCCTATAAGAAACACCTCACCTACTGAGGCTCACATAGAGATGAATAATAAAGGGATGAAAAATGGTACACCAAGCAAAAAGTATGCCAAGCAAGTGGAAATTAAATACAAGTATAAGTATCTATATTTGGATACAAAAAAGTCCACATTAAGATACAACTGTAGGGGGCCAGGGAGATAGCTCAGTAGAATAAGTGCTTGCCTGGCAAGCGCAAGAGCCTGAGTTTAATCCCTAGTTCTGAAAAGCACACGTCTGAACTCCAGTCACGCCGCAACATCTCGTATGCCGTCTTAAAAAAAACAACAACAATAAAGGAAAAGAAAGCCACTATCAAGAGATCACTTCTCAATAAAATTGTTTTTTAAAAAATTCCCAATAAAATTATTTTTTAAAAAGAGAGATCACTTCATAAAGAAGATAAAACAATAAATCTATATGCATCAAATATGAGAGCACCCAATTTTATTGAACAAAATGATTAGACATAAATAAGAGATAGATTGTTATATAAAAATAAAGACTTTAATACCACATGTTTTTTTAACATAGAGGTCACACCGACAAACCATCAACAACACAACAACACAGATCAGTATGCAGCTGACGCAAAGGATCTAGGCCTCGATGCTTATTTTATCCAACATTGGCAGAACACAGGTTGTTTTCATCAGGTCCGGGACCTTTTTCCAAGACTGGTTATATTTTGGGCCACAAATTAAACCTTAATAAATAAAGAAAATTAAAATTATATGCTGCATCTTGTCAGATCACGAATGAAACTAGAGTTCAACAGTAAAGGAAACTGCAGAAATTATTTTAAAAACATGGAAGTTGATAAACACTTTTGAACAAACTGGCTCATTAAAGAAGAGAGTTAAACTTTTTTTTTAAGAGTACATATACAGATATTTATTTAAAAATTTACAGGAAATGCAAATACATAATCAATAAAATATAAATGCAAATACATAATCAAAATATAAATGCATACATAAACATAGATTATTTTTTT
>NW_004524815.1:1894910-1903093 GCF_000260255.1 Octodon degus | reverse complement strand
CTGTACCTCAGATTGTAGAATCTTTGTCAGTGCAGCCATGTGGATGAGCATAGATTATTATTATTATTACTATTATTGCTATTATTTGGTACTGGATATGGAACTCAGGACCTTGCACCTGCCAGGCAGATGCTTGTGCTGCTGAGCTATGTCTCTGTCCCCTTCGAAAATTATTGTTTAAGGTTTTTTGTTTTGGGTTTTTTGTTTTGCTTTTTTCGTTTTGTTTTTTGCAGAACCAGGGATTGAACTCAGGCCCTTGTGCTTGCCAGGCAGTCATTTATTCTACTGAGCTATCTCCGCAGCCAAAAATTATTTTTAAACAAGATTAAAAACACAAAATTTGGGTGACACATGAAGAAGCCATTATTCTTATATGTTATCAATGGACTCTAACTGATAAGTTATATTTGTACATGATTTATTTATTTTTATAAAAATTTTATTGAGAAAGAAATAGCTTTGAGACAGTTTCAAAACAGGTTAGTAGGACATTTACAATAATTAATACACTGCATATTGTTGTCTTCATAGTAGTTATTCACAGTATAAGACGCAGACATGATATCTTGTCTAAACACTGTTGGTACAAATCTTTCTTCTCATTAAACTAAGAGCAAGTAGCTGTATATCTATCCTAACTATTTCGTTAGGAGGAGCATTTTGTAGTAAACTTTTTAAAGTTTAAAATTTTTATTGAGTGAAATAAAAATATAAGCAAAACATCAAAACTTGTGGTATACATTAAAAGATTACTAAGAGAGAAGTTTACTGCAATGAGTGCATTTATTAAATAAAATAAGAATTTCTCAAATAAAGAACTTATAGTGCATCTCAGGGTTCTAGAAAGCAAGAATATTTAGGCAGCAGAAAAATTAAAGGACATACAAAAAGGGAAGAAGGAAGTGAAATCATCCTTCTTTATACATTACACGGTTCTAAGTGTACAAAAACATAAGGCCTCTATCTAAAACTGGGATAATGTATCATTGAATTCAGTAAAGTATCCAGATACAAAAATTATCATGCAAAACTTGGGAGCATTTCTAAACACTAACAATGAATGTGCTGAAAAGGAATCAGAAAAACCCTGTTCAAAACAGCCTCAAAAAATCAAATAAGAGGAAATGAAGAAAACAAAAGAAAATATATATATATGTAATAGTTAAGGTTCTTGTTATGGTTTGTGTCTAGTTGCTCCCCAAAAGCCTCATGCAGTCATAAGGCGGGGAGTTCTAGAGTTTGATATTAACTCATGAGCCACTGGGCTTATGGGTCTTAGTACTGCTGGGATTATGGGTATGAGTATTTCCCCCAGCCTCAGCGGATAGCCTGAATGCAACTTAAAAGAGAGACAGGCTTCCTCTCTGCTGCCAGAGTTGCTGCTGCTCCTCCTTTGTGTTCCTGCTCTCCGCTGCCACCATGAACTGCTGCCCTCTGCCATGTGCCACTCTGCCCTGGAGCCAGCTGAGTACGGACTGAAACCTCCAGTGACTCTGAGCTAAATAAACCTTTCCTTTCTTCATTTCGGGTGTTGGCTATTTGTCCCAGCAACGAGAGAAGAGTAACTGAGACAGTTCTTTCACAGCTAATTTCTTTTAGCTCACTGAAAAGAACGTCTTGCGCTAATATCAAATTAACAAGATCTCATGCCTCTCTCTGCTGCTCTGAATAAGCAGTAGGAAGACAATAATATGGCATGCATCAACTATTGCAGCTGTCCTCCTAACCTGTTTTGAAACTTGGTTTCATTGTTCTGCTTATATTTTTTCTTTTTTCTCTCTAAAAAAAAGAAAACTCAAATAAAATATAGAAGAATAAAGCTAAAGATGTGAAAGACTTCTACAATAAAAACTACCCAAAAAACTGAAGAAGTTGAAAAACATAGAACAGCCTGCCAGTAGTAGTAACCTTTAAAATACTAGTTATCAATGCTTCATACATCATTCACCCCAGACTCTGTGAGGTAGGCCTGATACTATAGTATACTGACTTTAATGCTTTGGCCAATAAGTCACAGAGTGGAACAGCTAGATCAAATGGCATTTCTACTGTTAGTGTTTTGAGGAATCGCCATGCTAATTTGTAGAGCGCCGTGTACTACTTACATTCCAACCAGCAGTGCAGAAGTGCTCCCTTGTGCCCACAATTTCACTAGTGTTTGCTGTTTTTGCACTCTTGATGATAGACATACTGATCGATTAACCCAGATTTTTAATTTTGCTTTGAGACAATCTTATTAACTTGTCCAGACTGGCCTCAAACTTGCAATCCTCCTCCTTCAGCCTCCTGAGTAACTGAAATTATAATTATGTATGTTTGTAAGAATAGATAGAAGTTCATAAGTATGTTTAAGAGAATGTTTTAATTTTATAACCCATATAATCACAATCACAAAAATGGGGGAGGGTTCCCAGCTTAGTTTCTTATTTCAGTTTTATTTAAGCAAAATTTACTTTATATCTATAGATCCTTCCTAAGAGTATGATTCAAAGTATTTACCATCATATGTAACTTGCCAGAAAATATAAATTATTCTTTGAGAAGCTTAAAATGGTAGGTCACACTAGGTTTTCCCTTAGAGTTACTCCTGGAGCAGTTCTCAGAACTCAGCAGACAGCGCTTGGGTCTAAGACGCAATTCTCTCTGCTGCCCTAAATGGAATCTACGCCATCCAATATGCCTTACTTTCTTTCCACCCAACAGAAACCTAAAAGTTCAATTCATTTGTTTCTGTACAAATAAACCTGACTCAGATGCCTGAGAATTTCTACTCTCCTTGCCCTGTTTTCACACCTTGTGGTCATTAAAAAAAATCTGAAGCCCACTGTTGACACTAGCCAGTAGACGAAGGGTTCACAAAAAGCGGGACTTGAGACTTCCCTGTTAACCACGGACAGCACAGATGGTATTGGGTAAGTCTTTGATCCTGAAAAACATGTTAATACAATCTGCTCATTGTTGGATAGTTAAGAAATACCATCACAGAAAATCTCTTTGTACTCCAACCAATTCCAAGCTAAGCATTTTCCTCTTCATTTGCTGTTGTTTCTAGAATTTGCATTCAGATCACGGCCATAAACATTGTCCTACATGCAGCTATCTGCATACAGGGAACTACTGGAATCATGATTTTCTTAAGCCTTACTTCTCCTGCCATGGAGATACTGTGAAATCAATTTCCAAACATCATCTAGTACGGAAATCAGTCTATATTTCACATAAGAGAATAAGATAGACAAAGAGTAAACACCTAGATCACATGAAAAAAACAGCTCTGGTTCTGTGGATTGGGTCTGTAGTAGAAACTACTGGGGGGCCTGCCCATTAGCTCAGTTGTTTAAGTGCCTGCTTAAGCAAAGCAGCCAGGCTCAGGATTCTGTGGTTCGATCTCAAGATCTTCATGCCTTACCAGACCTGCCCTTAAGGCATCTTGAGCCAGCCCCCCTCCAAAAAAAAATCCTTTTGAACTTTTAGGGGGCCAGGGTGATAGCTCAGTAGAATAAGCACTTGCATGGCAAGCACAAGAACCTGAGTTTAATCCACAGTTCTACAAAAAAAAAATCCTTTTGAACTTTTAGGGGGCCAGGGTGATAGCTCAGTAGAATAAGCACTTGCATGGCAAGCACAAGAACCTGAGTTTAATCCACAGTTCTACAAAAAAAAAAAAAAAGAAAGAAAGAAAGAAAGAAAGAAAGAAAGAAAGAAAGAAAGAAAGAAAAGAAAGAAAAGGAAAAGAAACTACTGGAACACAAGGGAAGCAGCTAATGGTGACCTCTAGACCAACCCCAGACTCAAAGTAACCAAGAAAGAGAAAACACAAGTTCAAGTGCCAGGAAGTGAATTCTGTCTACAGCCTGAGAGAACCTGAAGATCTCAGACCTCAAAGAGATGGAAGCACCTCCCGACTGTTCCATTTCAGTCCTGGAAACCTGGGAGAGATAACAACAACCTGACCTCTGACTCACAGAAACAACAGGGTTTGTATTACACCAAGCTTCTCAGTGCAGTCAGTTGCTCAGCAACAGAAAATTAACTCATGGCGCTCTCCCCTGTGTTTCCTGTGAACTAAACGTTAGGTTTAAAGCATGGTCCAATCAATTGCTCTCCCTTTAAACGATTAGACGGTGAATGCTTTTGGCTTTGCAGGTCAAATAATCTCTGTCCCAATTATTCGACTTCCCCACTCCCACAAGAAGGCAGCCACAGGCAACAGGTAACCTACAGAGGGTGTCTGTGTTACAACAAAACTTTATTCACTCAAACAAGCAGCAGGCCCTATCTGGACACAGCCTGCATGCTGCTGCACCCTGGGTTAATATTTATGTAGTATCTGCAATGCAGCTTGGCACGTGGTCAGCTTTACAAACGTACAAGTGAAAGAGGAAAAAGAAAAGTCATTAATATTAAAAGAATAAAAACTGCTTGCACTGGGGCCGGGGAGATGGCTCAGTGGAATAAGTGCTTCCCTGGCAAGCACGAAGGCCTGAGTTCAATCCCCAGTTCTGGGAAAAAAAAAAAAAAAAAAAAAAAACTGCTTGCACAGGTGTCTGCTTGGGGCCATCAGATGCAGTTATCTGCAGAACTTGCCCACGTTGATCCTCATTTGTTGAGGCTACTACAGCAAAGTGTCATACACCAGGCAGCTTTTAAACAATGGAAATGTACTTCACTTAGTTCTGGAAGTTCACGAGCCAGGACGGGCCGATTCTGCACCTGGTGAGGACCCCTCACGCATCACAGACGGCAAAGCCCCGCTGTGCGTCACACCATGCACAGGGCAGCCAACTCTCTTGGGGCTCCTGTGGAGGGCCTGAACCCCACTCAGGAGACCTAGCAATCACTTCCCAAAGGTGAAGCTCCTACACCGATTATGTCTGACCAATCTAGGGGGAGGGCATTCAGATATTAAGGCTGCACCCCGCGCGTAGCTCCCAAGCTCTGCTCATAGCTGCGGTGGGTCATCCACACCACTGGCCGCTGCCTTCCTAAGCAGCGCTCTGACACCGCTGCACCCTATCAGGGCAAATTTAGTAAGAGGAAAGCAAGCTGACTTGCGCAGGCTCCAAAGAGCCACAGGAGACAATTCTGTCTGACCGCCGGGAACTAAGAGTCTCATGAACAGAAACTGTGGTCCGTTTGGGGGCCAGAGCAAGGATGTGCCTTGGAGAGGCCACGCTCCTCTTCTCACGGCTGCACCTAAAGTACCTCAGGCCTTCCTGGAAATGAAAGAATTTTACCAAGAGGTGGAAGTAAGGTGACTAACAGAATTTCTTTTTCACAAGTCTATGAGTGCAGAGAGTCAGGTAACAGGAGAAAGCATTAAGGCGAGAAACAGAGGGAAGGTCCTCACTGAGAGGAAATGGAGAACAACCTGGAGAAAGAGAAGGTAACACAGGGAAAGCACAGTGGCCCGAGGGCTGGGCCCAAGGAGTGGAGGGGAGAGAGCCGGCAGAAGGGCACACGAGAGCGCTCTCCACTGTAATAGCTGCAAACCGGGAGCCAGCCACAGGTCACCCAAGCTTCAAGGCCAGTTCAGAGATCCCACCCAAGATCAGCTCCTCCTGTCCTGATGAGGAAGTTAACACCATCACCAGGGAACGCCCAGAGAGCTCCACCCGGAACCAATTGGGAGACATCCTACTATCAGGGGCAGAAACCTCAGAGCAGTCACAATTCCAGGTTCCTGTGGACCCACTGGAACCACGCGATCACGGCTGAGGAGAGACCCATGTGAGGCCACCAAGTGCCTGAGCAGCAGGGAGTGTGGCCTGGGATGGACATGAGCGGTGACCGCAGTCAGTGGCCCTGCCTCTGTGATGAGAGCAGGGCTGGGGTGTGGCAAGGAACCCAGTCTTCTGGGGCTGAGTGGGAGCTGGGCTCCCCTGCCCCCCACCACCACCAGGGCAAACATCAAGAGCTAGGCTTTCCTTCTCCCCACCCTGCAGCATCCTGGCTGTGCCAGGCCTTAGACCTGCGCTGGGCACTGGGCGCCAGGACTGTAGAGAGCTGGGCTGAATGTAGCCCACCCAGCACAGCCCATGTCAACCAGAAACCTGAGCCGTGTAACACTTGCTGTGGCCCAGGCACCAACTACCCCACTAGGGCTGCAGACCACGGGCCCCTGCAAAGATGTCTCCAGGCCACACCTCAGCTGGGAGGAGCTGCCCACTCGTGCCTGATTCTATGTTCTTCTTCCTCCACCTCTTCTACTATTTCTACTTTAATTTTCACTACTGTTTTCTAGCATTCATCTCATATATTATACTTGCATAAACTTCTCCCAGATTTCTTCTACCTCATTCCCTTCTGTGTTGTTTCTTTCAACAATTTGTAAACTTTTAGCTTGCTATACAATATTTTCCTCCCCACTTTTCTATTGCTATCAGTGCTGTGATTGGTGTGGATTTGATGGATTGTTCCTGTATTTCTATATCTGAGTTATTGTTCTGTTGGGGTGTCACTGTTGTTTGTTTTCTTCTTTCTGAGCAGAGCTGGGGATCCAACCTGGCACCGTGAGCACCCAGGGTGGGGCCTTGCTACTGAGCTAAAACCACAGCAGCACAAAGAAAATGCGCTTCCCAGACATGACTGAGTCCTGCCCTGTCCACGGTGGACACTCCAACTTGAAGAGTAGGAGAGAGGAGAGCCTTGAGGAATTCATGGCGGGGTGGGGTCAGAAATGTACTCCTAGACCTTCACCCTCACGACAGCCACAAGAGACGCAGCCCAAGGGCTGTAGACACAGGCCCTGGGAGGGATCTCACAGCAGGTCTCTGCCACGCACTGCACACAGCTCCTGTGGCACAGCTAGAAGAGGAGCACCAAGGTACACCCGCTATACGCTGCTCTCCCCAATAATCTGCCTCAAATACCAGACAGCGCCACTCCTGTGACACCTGGAGGTCATGAGTCCCTCAGGCGCCATCAGAACACACACTGTGTCAAAACTCACCAAGAGCAGCCAGAAAAGCCACAGGGAAATGGCACTGTCCAGTCCATTTGGAATTAAATACAACAACCCACTACAGATTACCCAGGGCACACAACCAAAAGAAGGCCACTTCCCAAGAAGACTCACAAATAAAATGAAACAGAATGGCATACCACAGAGGCAGAAACATCAGCATAAAAATATAAGAAATATAAAAAACAGACAACGCAACTCCTCTCAGTTTTTTAACTCTCTAGTAATTGATTCCAACTCCAGTGGACGAAATGGTAGGCAAGAAATCAGAAATAATATTTGATATGATCAGTCAGTCAATTCAAATGGGACACCAAAAGCAACAGCTGAGCAAATTAAGAAAGACACTGCAGGACACGAATGGGCAATTCAATAAAGAGAGGTTCTGAAAAAGATACCAAAAGAAATTTTAGAAATCAGGAATCCAAACAGAAGTCAAATTTTTAAAAATCAGTTGAAAATCTTATCATTTGACTCAATTGACCAAAAGACAATCAGAGCCTAGAGACAGGTGTGATAATACTTATCCAGTAATAAAATAAGAATGATTGGAATGTACAAGACCTGCAAGATGTGATTAAAGGGTCACATATGTGAACTGTAAATTAGCAAGATTCCAAGCTAAAGACATAAAAATCTAGTCAGTGACATCATAACAGAAATTTCCCAAATCATGGGAAAGATAGAGACATACAGTACTGGAGGCATTTAGAGTCACAAATAAACATGATCAAATGGGAAACCCTCCATGGCACAAAATGGTTAAATTGCCAGAAACACAGAACAAAGAAAGAATACTGGGAGATGTAAGAGAGCGGTGACAAGACGCTTCTACAGACAAACCCATCAAATGAAAGCAGACTTCTCAGCAGAGACTCTGAAGGTGAGAAGGCCAGGGAATGGCATATTTTAGGCCTTAAAAGAAAGTAACTACCAACCTCGATCACCTTCTGTTGCAAAGTTGTTCTTCAAAATCAAAGGAGAAACAAAACCTGTTCTGTACAACTATAAACTAAAGGAATCCATGACCCCACATCAGTATTACAAAAAATGTTTAAGAAAGTCCTACACACAAAAAGGAAGCAAGGGAACATGACTATGAGAGCACAAAAAAGAATAAATATCTGGGGCCGGGGAGATGGCTCAGTAGAATAAGCACTTCCCTGGCAAGCGCAAGGGCCTGAGTTCAATCCCCAGTTCCACCAAAAATAAATAAATA
>NW_004524815.1:1891282-1894515 GCF_000260255.1 Octodon degus | reverse complement strand
GAACATAAATGGCCTTAATTTTTCAGCGAAAAGACAGAGACCAGGTAATTGGATTAGATACAAGGCCCAACAATCTACTGCCAAGAAGAAACCTCACTAGTAAAGATGCACATCGACTAAAAGAAAAAGGATGAAAACGATATTAACTGGAATATGGAACCAGACAAGGGTAGTCACACACCTATCCTTCGTAACAGAGCTCAAGCCCAAATCAGAGGTGGTAGTCACTGGGGCATCAGCTGGAATAAGAAACGCCAAGCTGACTGGCTTAACCAGCTCTGGGTGCATCTGGATGAGGGAGTGCCTGAGGAAGGCAGACATGCCCCAGTGTGGGGGCACCAACCAATTGGCTTGGGGGAGTGCCCACTTCACCATCGCCTCTGGCGTGGGTCTCCAGGCTTCCAGTGTAGGCTTCAGCCTTGCCGCGTCGACGTTAGCTTCCTGACAGGGACTCACATGGAGTTCTGCAGTGAGCTCCAGGCCTTCTTCTGCTTCTGCCTGTGGCTGAAGGTCTCCCGCCTAGAAGGGCCTTTCGCCCTCTTGCAGACCCAGCTCTGCAGGCAGCCATGGTGAACCTATCTCGTAGATCCATATGTATCTTATATTAAATTTGACCCCCTTGTGACTGATACAGCTGCTGTAAAATAACAAATAAAACACTCCATCAGGAAGATATAATGGGGCCAGGGAGATAGCTCAGTGGTCTAAGCGCCTGTATGGCAAGCACAAGGACCTAGGGTCAATTCCCAATACTGCATACTGTGCCAGCCACCAAAACCAGGCCTGGTAGTACACACGTGTAATCTCAGCACTGGGGAGGCTGAGACAGAAGGATCACTATGAGTCTGAGCTGTGCAGTGAGACCCTGCAGCAAATAAAGAGGATATAATGATTGTAAATATGTGTTCACTGAACAGTTGAACATTCGATTTTATAAAACAAACAGAACTGGCCCAAAGGCACAGAAGGACTCAATACAGTAATAGTGGGAGGCTGTAGTGTAACATTCTTATCAATAAATATATCATTCAGGCAAAATTCAATCCATAGCCAACATCATTTTTTTCTTTATTTTTTTATTAGTATTGTGCAATTCATGCAGTTCATCTTGGGGACTGGTTGAATGTGCATATTATAGCTTTTTTAAAAAAAGATTCACTTATTTGGTCTCACTACACAGCTCAGACTCGTAGTGCTCCTCCTGTCGCAGCCTCTCCAGCGCTGGAATTACAGGCGTGCATCACTACATCTGGTTTCAGTGGCCGACACAGCATGCAGTACCGGGGATAGAACCCGGGCCCTTGCGTTTGTCACGCAGGCACTTAGACCACTGAGCTATCTCCCCAGACCCATTTTTTTTTTTTATCTCCCTTCCTCTCCGCTTGGTCCCTCCCCACTGGTTCTCCCTACCCTTTTTCACACTTGCTGATATTGTTTGTCTTAGCTCATGTTATGGTGCACAATGTTTACATTAATCGAAGTTATTACTGTACCTGTGCAGAGCGCACCTTTATTCCTCTCATTCCCCTTTCCCTCCTCCTCACCCCTCACCTGGGTTCCCATGGACCCCTTCCCGGTAGCAAGAGACCCACCCCCTTGTCCCTTTCCATCCATCCTTTATCATTTTCTTTGTTTGTACTTTGCCTCACTCAAGTGAGAGATACCATATGGTATTTAAGCTCGTGTGTCTGATTTATTTCTCTCAACATTATGTTTTCCAGGTACATCCATTTCCCTACAAACGTCTCAAATTTGTCATTCTTTGTAGCTGAGTATCATCCATTAGATACGGACACCGCACTGTCTTTCTCCAGTCACCTGCGGACGGGCACACAGGCTGCTTCCAGAATTTAGCTGCTACGTACGAGTTGCGCGGCTGGAAACGTTGTGCGCATGCGTGCTGGAGTATGCGCCTCTGAGCTCCGGAGAGACATTGGGGGAGGCAGAGGACCTGGGGGGACGGGGGGGGGAGCCTGGGGGGCGGGAGGCGGGGGGAGCGGATCACGGGGTCCTGTAGAATCTCTAATTTCAGTTCTTTGAAAACCTCCAGACTGATTTCCACGGTGGCTGTGCCCCTTCACACTCCCTCCAGCAGTACAGACCCTGCTTCGCTTCAGCCACCCTAGGATTCCTTAATGTTTCATTTCCCAGCGATTGCCACTCGCTCCGGAGTAAGGTGGAATCTTAGGGTTGCAGCATCTGACCAGGCAGAAAAGAAGCAGAAAGAATTTCCTCCAAAATCAGGAACGGATCCAGGGTGCCACCCTCGCCAATCCCACTCGGTATAATACTTCAAATTCTACTCAGGCCAACCAGGCAAGAAAAAAAAAAATAATAATGAAAGGGATGCAAGCATGAAAGGAAGGTGCCAAATATCTGTGCTGCAGGCGGTGTGATTGTGTGCTTACAGTGTCCTAAGGATTCCACCAAACTCAGGACTGATGTTTTTAAAATTTAACAAGGCTGCAGGGCCAGGGAGATGGCTCAGTAGAATAAGTGCTTGCCTGGCAAGTGCAACGGCCTGAGTTCAATCCCAGGTTCCACCAAAAAAAAAGCTGCAAGACACAAAATCACCATCCAAAAATGGAGAGCTTTTTATAGACATCAGTGATGAGCTGGTGGAGAAAAAAATCATGAAAACAACCCCCTTCACAGCAGCCTTGAAATAAGCAAGCAAAAAATGAAATTAACAGGTGAATGAATGAATGAATGAATGAATGAATGAATGAATGAATGAATGAATGATAGGCACAGGGATGAACCTGGCCCAGGGAGTGAAGGACTCCACAATGGAGGTCACAAAACAGTAGAGACGGTAACTGAAGATGCTAGAAGACACGCAGATCTCCCCTGTTCGTGGCTTGGGAGAATAAATCCTGTTACACCAGCCTTACTACCCAACGCCATCCACAAAGTCAATGCAATCTGGAAAGCATCGACGACATTTTTCACAAAACTGCAGAAAAACAATTCCAAAATATATATGCCACCGCACCAAGGACTCTAACTAGCAAAAGCAATTCGAAGAAAAGAAGGAGCAACCCATCACCTGATTTGAACTCAGTACCTGACTTCAAAATATGCTGCAGAGCCATAGTTACACAAAGAGGGAGCTACTGTGATCAAAACAGATCTCAGAACAGTACAACAAATAGAGGACCCAGGGGCTGGGGAGACAGCTTGACAGTCTAAGTGCCTGCCCAGCAAGCACAAAGACCTGGGTTTGATCCCTA
>NW_004524815.1:1889167-1890857 GCF_000260255.1 Octodon degus | reverse complement strand
TGCAATTGTCCCAGAGGCCATGGCTACTGTCCACACAGCCCATGTGCTGGGAGAGGGCTTCGCTGCAGAAGAGGAAACTGAGGCCAAGGAAGAGCCATGACTGGAACACAATGACGCAGAAAATTCCCAGCAGTGCAGGGAGCAGGACTCAAACCAAAAGAGACTGAAGCTGAGCCCTAAGGCTAGCTCTCTGTGCTGCCCTGCTGTGCCCTTGACACAAAAGCATGCTGTCCCCAGAGCCAGCCACACTTGAGAGGCCCGAGGACACAGATCCACAAAAGTAATTTGATGGCCTTGTTTTTCAGGGTCTCCCTGGAGACTTCAGGCCTCCGTGGTCATCACTAGATTAATTAATTCTGGCTGTGAAAATTCTGGGTAGGAGCAGCCCAGAGGCCCAAAAGCAGAGAACCTGAGTCTTCATAAACACAGGGCCTGTGGCAGGGCTCCCACGAGAAGAGAAGCTCCAGGCCCGAGGCCACCTCTGGCTCCCACGCACTGAGGATGCCTCCACCAGGCCCACCAGCTGAACCCAGGAAAAGGAGGAGAAGCAGATGCAAGTGAGGCTGGGAGCGGCCAGAGCTAGGCGGGAACATCTGGGAAAGCAGCGCAGTCTGACAGGGGTCCACTGGGCAGCACCTCAGTGTGGCCGTGCTCATGCCTCTTCTTTTTGGGGTCTCCCGGAAGTCCCAGCAGGTCCTCCTAGAGACTCCTGTTCAGGGAAGATGCAGACATTCTGATGATGGAATGAAAGCCACCCACCTCTGAGCAAGGACAGTCCTCATGTCCCATCCTGTGGGCCTTGTGGCCCCCTCTCCGTGGTACCCATGGTCAACACTGGCTCCCTGCCCAGCATCAGAGCCTCGGAGGTCTTCTCCACAGAAGGAGATGTGCTCATCCGGGCTATGATCCCCATGCACACGGTGATGACCAGCCCCAAGTCAACGTCCAGCAGCCTCCGGAGCAGCCCCAGTGCACACAGTAGGTCATGTCCTCATCCAGGGCTGTGTGGGGGAGCAGCCTTCCCGATGGCCATGGGCAGCTGGGGACGCTAAGGCTTCTCGCCCACTCTCTAGGGCCATCTTGGGCAGCAAGCCCCCTCTTGCTAAGGTCCTTTCAACCTGGTGACTCCAAGACTGTCCTCGGCACTCAAGCACAAGGTGCCACCTGGCTAAAAGACCAAGACTGTTCCCTTATGCTGGTCCCTGCCCTGGGCAGGACTTTTCCCTCCTTCTATTTGATCTTTCATACATGCCAGAGTTCTTAGGCAAAGAAGTATATGTATCACATTATTTCTCCATGAAGAGCTGTTATTTTCTTTCTCCTGCATCCCTAAAAGGAAGGCATAGGATGATGCAATTATGGTCTTTAAAACTCGAGCCTCCCTGCAACCCTTGCTGCCTGTTGCGTGGGATTCTGCCCTCGTAGGATCTCCTCCTGGTGGCGCCGTGTCTCCACTTTCTCCCAATCCTAAAAGACCGAGATAACACAAACATTACCGAGACCTGCTTAATAATCTTGTTAGATCCTTCTAAGCTTTCCTGTGCTCTTTCTCTTACACTTTGTTTAAGAGCCTTCCTGCTTTTGTCTTTTCCTCGTTTGGTTCATTTTCACCTAACTCAGCGGCTGAAAGTTCTATGCGCTGTTTTTATGTTGTAATGCTTAGTCAAGATTTCAGTTCACACCGCGGGGC
>NW_004524815.1:1864796-1887962 GCF_000260255.1 Octodon degus | reverse complement strand
GCCACTTACCAAGCCTACCCGGCAGCCCGCGCCCGATTGGTCGCCTATCGGAAGTAACATCCTGCTCTCCGGGTATGGGACCATTCACGGGAGGCACGTGTGCCCACCCCCGGGAGGCCAAGCCCTGGCAGGTGAGCGGACCTGACGCCCAGCCCCAGGAGGTTGTCTAAGCCCGCCCCAAGGCCGTGTGGGTAAAGGAAGGGGCTGAACTGACAGCCAGAGCACTGGTGCTCCAGGCCTCAAGGATAGCTGCGTGGACCTGTCACTGACCTCCCCTGGGCTTCGGCCGTCTGCTCCCTGAGTGACTACAACAACCACTTCCGCTTTGGTTATTATAAAAGCGGTGATGAAGGGCCAGTCCGAGAGCTCACGGACTGTAGTGCCTGCTCAGGCAGAGCGCAGGTCTGGGGTTCAAT
The DNA here is from genome assembly GCF_000260255.1 of Octodon degus. Taxonomy (NCBI): domain Eukaryota; kingdom Metazoa; phylum Chordata; class Mammalia; order Rodentia; family Octodontidae; genus Octodon; species Octodon degus. The sequence goes on along the minus strand of NW_004524815.1, from coordinate 1,887,546 downwards.
CTTGCACCACCACAAGTCTTGCTGGCCCAGCCCCGGGCACGCTGAGATGCCAACTGAGACAGGGCTTGGTGGTGTGCACCTGTAATCTCAGCACTTGGGAGGCTGAAGACAGGAGAATCACTGAGTCCCATCTATGTAGTGAGACCCTATAGACCCTGTCCTAAAAACATTTTAAAAAAAAGCATGAAGAATGTAACCGCCTACAGGGGAGGTGCACATGCAGCGGTTACAGCTTTCTCCAGGGACAGTGATTCCCTGAGGACAGTGGTAGTGGGAGAACTGAAAGGGTCTTAGTGGTCCCTAACACACCCAAAAGCAGGGAGAGAATAGAGACAGGGGCAGAGCCTGGAGTTGCCCCAGCTGTTCCCATGGCCAGGCTACTGCGTGTAGAAAAGACGCCATGATCTCCAGATTTGGAGGGAATTAGCTGCACAGCGGACTGAGTGGGGCCCTGCACTGCCACTTGTCATTCTCTGCTGCTCAGCAGAGGCCAGAAGGCCTCACTCCCCTCCAGAGCTCTCAGAGGAGACCCTGGAACAGTCAGAGACAGCAGACAGCTCTGAGCAGGCAAAGCCCTCGCCAGCAGCCAACAAAGAAATGGGCGCCGGGTTTGCAGCCAGCAGAGCTGGGCCTGAGACTGTAGTGCCCCCAGCCCAGTGTGCGATTAGGGGCCGTCTCAGCGGCTCTCTGGACACGCGATTCCTGGGCGGGGAACGGGGCAGGGCCTCCCTTGTGTTAGTGGGGAGGCTCCAAGAGCGGTGGTGCTGACCCGCAGTTCTGAGCTTGGTGTGTGGAGCCTCGGGTCCACGGAAGGAGCTTAGGGAACGCACACACCGTGTTCTGCAGGCACCCTGCAGGCTGGGGGTGGGATTCTGGAGCCCACCACTGCGTCCGCCAACCACAGCTGCTCTACTTTCTCTGCCTCCTATATTGGAACTCAACACAGAATTTTGGGAATCATGGCATATGCCTGTCATCCTAGAACTCTGGAAGTGTAAAGAAGGGTCACAAATTTGAATTTTAGGGAACAATCTACAGGATGTTCAGGGTCTCACTACTACCTCGGACTTATGGTGATCCACCTGTTTACAGCCTTCCCAAGAGCTGAGATTACAAGCGCGGGCTACCACACCCAGTCTCAATCGCTGTCTCAGCATGCCCCCGGGGCAGGGCCAGCATGGCAGGCCTGGGGATTGAACCCCCAGCCCCTGCGCCAGAAGGGTCACAAATCTGAATTCAACCTGGGCAATTTCATAAGACCCTACCTGAGTCAAAATAAAAATAGACAGGAATGAGGCTCAGGGTGAAGACCTCGGGTTTAGTACCCATATGCCAAAAAAGATAAAAAGGACAGCAGCATAAAATTTTATATGAAAACAAAAACAGAGTCAAAGTATCAATTACAAGGCTTGGTCACACCATTGATCTCTTAGTGAAGAGACACATAAGAAGGATTTTAGGATTTTGAAACAGAAACATCTAGACCTACCACTCACCCACACTGCGCAGGGTAGAAGCACACACTGGTCAACTGGGGCAGCCCACATGGCTGTGTTCCAATGAAACTGCACCTGGGACCCTACAATTTGGATCTCATGCCGCCATATGGGATAATATAGTATTCTTTCAGTTTTTTGAACCAGTTACAAAGACAGAAACCACTGCAAACTCACCAGCGACACAGTAACAGGTGGCAGACCAGGTTTGGCTTCAGGCAGCAGTTTGTAGTCTTGGTCTAGAAGATTCCAGCAGAGGAAGGAGGATAGGACGGCTTCCTCTTTGTGACCCTCGTAGGACAGACATCTCAGGGCCGCTACAAAGGGTGTAGCTGGACCAGCAATCCCTGCCTCCCGCTGACAGTGACCTCCACTGTCACTGGAGGTATACCAGCTGTTTTTAAGCCATTTGTTGACTGAACTTAGCCATAGGGGGGGTATTCATTCACTAGAAAACTGAAAATTCCACGTTCTTTTCCTTCAACCAGTTACTAAAACATTAAGCAGCCCAACACTGCAAATATCCAAGCAACATTACAGAAAGAAAAAAAGGACAATCCTTGTATTGTTAAAGAAAGTTCTGGCGTGGGGTGCAGCTCCGTGGTAGACTGGCATGCACAGGCCCTGGGTCCAGTCCTTGCATTCATTCAAGCAGGCTTTCTCTGTCCCTTTGTGCTGCTGTCATGCAATGAGGCTGGGTAACTTAAGTCAGGAAGCAAGGATGTTTAAGGTCAAGACACCAGCGCTCAGTGTATGCTGGGGCTTTTCTGCTGCCTCCCAGGCAGTGAGCTACCTCCAGCCCTTCAAGAGGGGGCTCAACTCAATCATGACATCAGGGCCCCACTGGCTTAGTCTCTTTTCAAAAGGCCCACCTCAGGCTAGGGACATAGCTCAGTGGCATAAGTGCCTGCTTGGTAAACACAAGGTCCTGAGTTCAGTCCCCTATACCTCCCCCCCCCCAAAAAAAAAGGCCCACCTCTCACACCATCCCAGGAGAGGAAATCTCAGGGAGAAATTGGAAGGGACATGCATTCAAAGCATAGCAAAAAGTCTTCAAACCAGGCACAGGCTCTTTGGGATGGGATTTAAGAAATTCTGTCAGTATTTATAGGTGGGCATACTTCAAGGTTATAAAAATAATAAGGGATAACCCATAGAATGTCTACATCAGTTGAAATGCTAACCCACTTATAGTATTAATCTTTTTCCTTTAATTATTTTAAAGAGAATAAAAAATAGTAAAAAAAAATAGAAACAGTACAAAATATCACTTAAACAAGATAATAGGAATTCAACAATGGTTGTTATATTGTATACTGTTGTCTTCAAATTAGTTCATCAGATTACCAGACCATGCTCAGAGGTGAAGTAAATCAGACTCACAGGTGGAAACCCAACACTGGGTCACTAGCGTGAGACCCTGAGAGAGTGAGTAAGATCTGAAATGCACAATGGACACCGACAAAGGGGAAGAAATTGCCAAGGGGAGGAACGAACAACTGGGCCAAGGGCATGGGCGGGGGGCGCCGCGAAGCAGCTATGTGCGCGTGCTGGACAGCTGGATTACAGCACTGCTGATTGCTTTTTTATTTTTAAAAATAATTTTAAAATAAAAAATATTAGAAACAATACAGTACTTCAGTAAACAAAACAAAAAAAATAGGAATTTAACAATGGTTGTTACATTGCATATTGCTGCCCTCAAATTAGTTGTTCAGATTACCAGCTACAAGCACGGAAAATTGGTCCAAAAAAGTTATGAAAAATTTAAAAAGAAAAAAATGTAAGCATTGACCTTTCCTCTTAGTAGACCACAGAAATCGTGTAGTGCTGAGTTCTGCTGGTCTATTGAAAGGAGCCATTAATGCTTATTTTCTCTTTTTTTGTCTCTGCTTTTGAATATTTTATAACATTTTTGACCAGTTGTGTTTGGGACGACTCCATGAGGTTGGAACACTCTAAACACAAAGAGGCTCAAGCGGAGGAACAGGGTACACAAGGCCTCCCTGCTGGCTCAGGCTAGAGGCAGGATCACACCCAGCTCCCGGGCCTGTCTGGGCCCCTTACCACCTTAGCTTGAAGAACCCGAAGTCCTTCAGAACTGCACACCCAGCCCTGCCCAGCCAACTGATCTGCTCACGCTACCCACTGTCATCTTACTGGACTGTCATGGCCTGACCCAGCAAACAGATGTGTACATCCCCGGTATTTTCTGAGCAAAGCCTGTGGACCTGCTGGGTAGAGAATGTAGAGTGTGTGCTTGCCCTCGGGGCGTTCACATTCTACTTGGACAGAGCAACTAATAATCACTAGCAGCAAGTACACGATTAGAGGAAGTGGCAGGAAATGAAAGGGGAAATCTCGCAGCCGCTCCCGTAGAATCAGAGCTCGGAAGAGCAAGTTGGTGCAGTACAACAGAAAATTTCAAAGGCCTGCTTAAATAGCTCCAGATTTCTGGAAAAAATCACAACTCTTCCTGATCATGTTACTCAAGTCTATCCCATGTTCTGCTGGGTGCTCAAAGATCTGGAAGCACCCACCCTTGCGTCTGGGAGTTCCCGGGGGACACTTTGCCTCTTCTGCTTTTCGCGCTGTCTTCCCTGCTGTAGAGGGCATAATTAGCAAGTGAATACTGTGCATTCTCCAGCGAATGCCAGGATGACCTGACATACTGCGCAGTGCCTAAAGATTACCACATTCGGCTATCACATCCATCAGCATCCCTATTTGTGTTTGTATGTTGGGTGGTTTTAGTGTCCGAGAACCCAAAATCTGTTTCCTTGGAATTCTCAAGTAAATAGTAGAGGACCATTAACTGCAGCCTTCCTGCTGGGCATGTGAACCTCAGGACTAGGCTTGTCAAGAATGGGCATCCAAAAAAAGGGGGGGTGCCCATTCAAAAAGCCTTTTAAATTGATCCCAAAATGCAATGATGGAAGTCCTGGGATGAGAGCCACAAATCTGAAATTCCCCCAGCTGTGAAGTTTGGGTTATACTGAAAGCGCACTCCTCAGACCCGTCTGCTAGGAATTTCCTCATAACTCTGTCCGAGGCACCCCGCCTTGTGCCTCCAAGGCAGGACAGAGTCCTGGGTCCAGGGTGCTGCTCAGAGCTGGCACAAAGAAACACGCGCGGTTTTCACGAGCGGTTGCTGGAAGATTGGATAGGTTCCCGCGCACTGCCCAGCCCTTCTGGGAACCTGACACGGGAGCTGGTGCTCCAGGCGTCCTCGCCTTGAGCTCACGTGCTGCCCCATGTAGAGGAACACACTCTGGGAACCAGCGCAGGGGAGCCCCTCCGCCCTAAGCTGTGCAGAGACAAGGCATCCTCACGCCAGCTGACACAGATGTGCAGAGCCACCCGCCCCAGGTAGGGCGCGTCCCCTCCCCTCCCTTCCCCTCCGTGCTCTGCTCCTCACCGCCTCTCCTCCTCCAGCTCCTCAGCTGCTGCACTACACGCGACACGTCCGCTTCACCACCAGCACCTGGGAAGAGGTTTTCTTCACCAGAGACGGGGAGCTGCTGATGGCCTTCGACATCAAGCGCATCAAGGTCCTCCAGGCACAGAGGGGACAGAAAGACGCTGCTGGGCGCTTTGACTTCAGGGCGCCTGCTGGGAGAGAGCTGGTGATCCACGAAGGAGCTGTCACCTGGGCGGGAGGAGGCCCACAGGAGGGAGCCCGGAGCCCCTGGGCCCTCGCGTGGCCCTGGAGTGTCAGGAGGGCGGGCTGGAGGCCGGCGCAGCCCTGAGGCCTTCAGGAAAGGAGCCCTCCCGCGCCACTGCTGGCTCCCAAAGTGCAGAGGCTGGCTAAAGGCGGAGACAGTGAGCAAGGGGGAGAGTGCGTGTGGGGGCTGGCTGCTTGGGCTGGGCCTCAGGTGGTCCGCGTCTAGCTGAAGTTGTTAGCACTTTACCTTTTTGGCCCTAGGCAAAGAAATAGACCCTTGGGCCGGAGAGATAGCTCAGTGGATAAGCACCTGCTTAGGCAAGCGCAGCGGGGGTCTTCCACATGCCGCACCAGCCCCGCCCGCGATCCCGGGTGTGGTGGCACGTGCCTGTAACCTCAGCGCTGGGGAGGCTGAAAACAGGACGATCATTAGGAGTTCGAGCTGCATACTGAGACCCTACACAAAATTTAAGAAAAAGAAAAGAAATTGACAATCCTGAGCTCCAAGCTCTCCCTGCCCACAAGTGCAGACCCAGAACTCTAAACCAAACCTGTCATCTCCAGTTCGCGATTTCTGGGTTTCCTCCAGTAAGCTGGGAAACCTCCAAGAGCTCATTCCTACTATTTCTGTTTGCCCAACACCTTCTGAAGAAGAGGAGATCCAGTAATTATCTGAATAAAAGATGAAGGAAGGGGCAAAAGAAAGAGAAAGAACAAGCAAAAAATGGAAGGAAAAGGGAAAGGGAAGAAGGGAGGGAAGATGATAAAGGAGAGTTTACAACAGAAAATTGGAAGTGGAAGGACTCAATACATGGGAGTGATAAAAGCATGCTACCCAGCTTCCTGGCAGCCCCGAAGCCTCTCTCTCCTCTCCTGTGCAGGTCCCTATCTCCATCTGAAACAAAAAATGCCCTGTGGGGACCCGGAAGTCAACCCTAAGCGAGAAGGCAAAGTTCTGCTACGACTGCCTGTCCTGCCCCAGAGGAGAAATCACCTCTGCACCAGCTAAAGGGGAGGCCAGTCCCTGGCCAGAGCGTAGCCAGCCAGCAGGCTTGCACGGCTGGCTTTATAGGAGAGATCCATCCATGTCCAGGGAAGAGTCCCTCGGTGAGCACAACTCCAAGAAGTAAGACCCCGAAGCACGACGCCCACGTGCCCTTCCACACGCTGCGCTGAAACCACTTAGGACGCTTGCATTCATTTGTTCTTTCATCAGCTATGAATTCCCCCAAATTCTGTACCTAGCTTAACATCTGGCACCTGGCAGGAACTGCATAAACGTTCTTTTAAAATCTCCACTAAAGACCTTTCTTTAAAAAAAAAAAAAAAAAAAAAAGTTTTTCTTTTATGACACGGAATTGATCCACTGTAAGATTCACCAAGCATGCACACACACTTCGGTGATTTTACCCGTGTTTCTAGAGTTATACAGCCTCTCCCTCAATCCGACTTTAAAACTTTCCAGCAGCACCACCCAAAATTCCCTCCGGCCTTGGGCACTGGGCCCTTTCTGACCCACCACCGCACCTTCTCCTGCCTCCATAAACTGGCAATTTCTAGAAGTTGCACAAAAATGTGCTCATAAAATATGCAGTCTTTTGAGGCTTCTTTTTTCATTATTATATATTTAGCGTTAATACACACCAGTTAGAATTCACTGTACTACTATGCACTGTCCACAACCCTCCTTCTTCCAGGACACAAGACCGCCCCTTCTTCCTCCCCTCCCCCCTCCCCTCCCCCACCAACTCCTTCCCAACCCCTCCTCACCTTTACCGACCCCACCTCTAGGGGCCGCTGTTGGGCTCCACAGGTCTACCAGTTAGCTGTACTGGTTCCCATGCATGAGGGAGAGCATGGAGAATTGGTTGTTCGTGCCCACTTTTTTTCACTCACGGTAATGCTCTCCATTTCCTTCCACGTTGCCACAAGTGGCAAGATCTCCTATCTTCAGGGCTGAGCAGTATGTCATTGTGCCACAACGCTGCATTTTCTTCACCCACCCAACTACTGTGGGACATCAGGGGCATCCCTCCAATCCTCCATCACGCCTATACCAATTTCCATCCCTCCCAGCAGTGTATAACAATCCCACTCCTTCCCCATCCTTGCCTGCATTTGTCATGTTATCTTTTTTGTGGCATCCATTCTGACTTGGATACAGTGCTGTGCCATTGTGGCTTCTATCTCTATTTCTCTGGTGATTAGTGACACTGAGCCTTTTTTCACATATTTCTTGGCCATTTGTATGACATGGAGAGATGCCTAGTTATTCACCCCATTGTGGACCTGGATTCTCTGTCTTCAGGCCTTCATGTTTTTGAGTTCCTTATGCCTTCTGGATCTCAGACTCTTAGACTTATTAAATTTCCACAGGCTTGTGTTTTTTACTTGTCTTCTTTGATTGATTTATAATTTTAATCCATTATATTCTATGACACATGACAGGATTTAAATGTTTTTAGATGTCTTGAGACTGCCATTTTAGAGGGTGGCCATGGTCCCAAAACTGGAGGTTAGTGAGATCTTCCCCAAGCCCCTTGTGTCAAACTTGGATGGATCTCAGGCTTGTGGCCATGGCAGCTGCCGTCCTGAAGTCGAAGGACACGGAGAAGCTGCTGTCCTCCCAGGACGTCCTTGGCAGCCGAGTCTCCTGGCAGGAGCTACCCCTCTCTGTCATCCCTGAGCCAACATGACACCTAATGGCTCTGAAGGAGCTTAGGGCCTAGGGCCTGTAGAAAGCGAGGGCATAGTTTGAAGCACAACTATGACTTTTAGACCAAAAATCCACAAACTGATTGAAAACTTGCAAAGCCTATGGATTTCTCCTACAGTTAGAAATGCCAGTCTGCTGTTATTATTAAGGGGATTTTTCCAGCTGAACCAATAGGTCTATGGCACAGTTCCTGGTCACCAGCCAGTAGCAAGGTCAGTATTGTAAATTGTTTTGTTTTTCTTTTTAGCTTTGCTTTTCCTTTTTGCCTCCACTTTGTAATCACAAAGCGCTGTCCCACAAAGGAGCAGTTGTCCCCTGTGTGGCGGGCTCCCCAGGAGTCTCTGTGTGCTTCAGTCTCACAGCCGTAGGCCTCTGCACTGCCTGGAGTCCCTAGATCCAGTGACCAAGACTCAGGAGACAGCGAATCACGGGATTCCTTTGTGCCTGTCTGAGCTCCTAAGGTTGCCGGCACACCCACATCGGTTCCCAGGGCTCCTCCTCCCTCTCAGTTTCAGCCCTGCAGTTTCCCCTTTGCTGCCCTGACTCTTCTCTGTCAAGGAGCCATCAAAGGGGATAGCTGCTCGGCCCCACAGCCCAGTGCCCCATCAGCTCCATCTGTGTTTAACAGAGTCATTATGTATTTGCTTGCATCTGCTGGACTCTGCACACTCTGTGTTGGCTGCAAGGGTGTTCAAGGATATGGAGGCTCCAGCCTCACTGCAGGCAGAGCATTTGTTCTTCCATAAAGCTAGACCACAACATGAAGTCTGTAGGCCTCAACAGAAGCTCAAGCATTCAGCCACAGGGACAGAATGGAACAATTTGTTCTATCGCTGGGAGGCTTTTCAGTGGAAGGTACAGAGTGTGATATAGGCCTGAAGCTTTGAGCACACATCAAAGGCATTGAACCATGCAGACAAGGTAGGCCAATGACTAAGTCAACAAGCATTTGAAGAACGAAAGCAATAAGAGAGTCCAAGATCTTGAGGTGAGCCTGTGGCGAAAGGTGAGTAGGTGAGTAGCAGGTTCACAGGTCAGCGAGCATCCCATGCTCCGTGCTCTGGAGCACGAGCGCTATGTATTTCAGCACAGGTGAGGAGGAGTGGAGCAGACAGTGGAGCTGCAGGACGCGAGTGTGACTACAGCTGGTTCTAAAGTTTAAATTAGTGTCGATGCACACATTTGAACAAGGCTTATTCTCACACGGAAAACACCCCCAGGGAGGGGGAGACCGTGGGAATGCTCTTTGTCCTCTTAAAAAGAAAAAGTCATGCCCCTGGGGAAAGCTGAGGAGCCACTAACAGACACTGGAGAGGGGAAAGGGGAAGTGACAAACAGGAAGTCCTGTGACCTGAATGGCAGGCGGACACTGGATTCCAGGACCCAGGTATTGAGAGCTGCAGACAAACCCAGGCAAGTGGTCAGATGGTAATACGTGACATTTACAGGACTCCAGCACAAAACCTGCTCTAAATGAAAAGCCATGAAAAGCAATGTTCTGCCACATTCTCACTGGAGTACTTTAGAGATAGGTGGTTTCATTTAAGGCAGAGAGTTGGTGTGCACAGCAGATGTCCCTAAGGCTTCCTGAGACAGCACAGATGAGGGAAGGCATACATGGCTTAGCTGTGGCTGGGCCTGTTACTCAGTCTTGAGGAAGGGAACTCAGGTAGGAGCCCAGCTTCTGCAGGCTGCTCAGTGTCACTGCACCCCATGCTGGTTCAGAGTGATAAGCTGTGCCCGGGATTCCTGCCTCCTGTGTCTTGGTCCCTGGATCTAGGGACCCCAGGCTGTGCAGAGGCTTATGGCTGTAAGACTGAAGCACACGGAGACTCCTGGGGAGCCCGCCACAAAGGGGAGAACTGCTCCTTTGTGGGAAGTGCCCAGGGCTCCCCATGTTGCTCTCTGACCCAGTTTCTCTTTCTCCTCAGAAAGTGCCACATGTCAGAAGTGTCCCAGGGACCAGTGGCCCAATGTGGGGAAGAGCCAGTGTGTCCCCAAGACCCCTGACTTCCTGTCCTACCCTGAACCACTGGGCCCAGCGCTGGCCATCTGCACAGCCCTGCTCTTCCTCCTGGCCCTGGCCATCTTAGGTGTCTTCATCGGGCACCACCACACCCCCATGGTCCATGCCAACAACCGCAGGCTCAGCTACCTCCTGGGGCCTCCCTGGCACTCTGCTTCCTCTGTCCCTTCCTGTTCATTGGCCGCCCGGGTTCCCTCACCTGCACTGTGCACCAGGCAGCCTTCACGGTCACCTTCATGGTCTGCGTGTCCACTGTGCTGGCCAAGACCCTGGGGGCGTTGGCCACCTTCCATGCCACACAGTCAGATGCCCACGCCAGGAGGTGGGTGGGGCCCCAGCTCCCCGCCACCATCCCAAGCATCTGTTCCCTGGTCCAGGCCACATTATGCACATTCTGGGTGGCCCGATGGCCCCCTTGGCCCATGAACTCCACAGAGCCAGGGGCCAGCTTCACTGTCCAGTGTGACGGAGGCTCCATGGAGCTGTTCTATGCCATGCTGGGCTACCTGGGCTTGCTGGGCCTGGTCAGCCTGCCGGTGGCCTTCCTTCCCTGCTGGCTACCCGACACTTCAACGAGGCCAAGCACATCTCCATCAGCCTGCTGGTCTGTGCCTGCGTCTGGGTGTCCTTCGCCCCTGCCCACATGCATGCCTGAGGCAGACATGGTGGCCGAGAGGTCTTCACCATCCTGGCCTCAGCCGCGGGCCTGCTGTGCTGCTTCTTCTTCCCCACATGCTACATCATCCTTCTCCGCCCTGTAAAGACCAGCAGAGGACGGGTGCTCGGCAGATGCAGCTGCAGGTGAGCAGCCCAAGTGGAGCGCGGGGAGGGCCGATTCCTGTGTGCCCTCCCCGAAATCAGCACCGAGAGATGCTGCTTGCTCTGCGCCCATCACCCCACCCGCATCCCTGCTGTCACCAAGCTGCCATCACTTTGTATTTCAGTCTCAGGGATGGGAGAGGCCCATTTGCTAATAAGGCTGTCATTGTTGGAAACTCCTGCATGCTGTCCATCCAATGGTGTGTATACCCAGACAGGGCCTGGTACATAGGAGGCAGTAAATATATGTTGATGAGTTCAATCCCCAGTTCCGCAAAAAAAAAAAAAAAAAAAAAGAAAGAAAAGAAAATATATGTTGGATGGATGAATGAATCCACTTAGGCAAACTTAGCATTGAAGGAGATCTCTCAGAGGAGGCGAGAGGGCAGAGTGGTTGTCACCCAGACCCGGCCCCCTCCCACTGTTGTCATTTTGGTTGTCAGAACTTGCACGTGTTGTTAAACCTCTCTCAGCCTGACTTTCCTTCCATGTAAGCTAAGCCTACATCTTTCTTTCAGGGTTGTAGTGACAATGAAATGGAAAAGCATGTGACACCAGGCAGCATAGGTCACATGCTTAGGATGAAGGTAAGTGAAGCCCTCCAGGCTGGATGAGCAGTCACAGACAGGGGCAAGAAGTGACAGGGAGGAGGCCTGCGTGCCTGGGCCTCGTCACACAGAGTCGGCCCAGCAGGTGAGCTGGCTGCGGCCCTAGTACTAACACTTACTGCGCCGTGTGGCCGGGACATTTCTGCAGCTTCTCTGTAACTCTCTTCCTTGGGCTGTAAAAGAGGTGAATACCAGCAACGATCTCATGGGACTGTAAATGAGGAATTCAGTGCATTAACATTAAACACGTGGAGTAGTATGCGACACATAGCAAGCACTAAGCAAGAAGCTGTTCAGTAATCCAATAAAATCATACACAGTGACAAAGTTAGGTCTGTTGATTCATTGAGGAAGTACTGAAACTTCTACAAGACCCTGGCCCCAACCAAGGTCCCAGGGAAGGACTTTCAGAGAGTCTAAGGAAGCCTGCGATCCAACATTTCCAGCCTAATCTGACTGCAGCAGCCTAAACACGTCTATCAAGAAATCTTTTCTTAAGTGGACAACCTGTACCTGCTCTAGGCAGCTGAAGGATTTTGAGCAGCTGAGATCAGGTGGCTCGCCTTACTTTCCTGTTTCCTTTCTGCGCGCGCCACCAATTCCCCAACCAGCTCCTGAAACGTCACCTCACCCCGCCCATGTAAACTCCAGCCCAACTTAATGAATACCCGGGTGCCCTGCCTCCTCCTCAGCATGTTCTTGTGTTCCCTTGTAGTCCTCCACGCCCGCAATAAAGGCTTCTTTGCACTCCAGCTCACCTCTTATCTGTGCCAAAGGAAAAACCTTAGCACCAACACGGATGCAGACAAGACGGTTCAGACAGGCGTCACGAAGAGCAGACGTTTGTCTAAGCCTTGGGTCTGCTTGCTAACCGCACACTGCCGGGTTCTGAGTTCAGGGTGCAAATCAAGCCCTCTTGCCAAGCCCTAGAGAATAAGTCAGTGTTCTAGCCCAGCGTGGGGAAACCAGAGAAGCAGCGCCCTTTGCTGTGCACCCCACATCTTTGAATGTTCATTCAGAATTGCTTCCTGGGACGTGCTCTGTGTCCTCAGCTCCTCAGGGCCTGTGCTTTCCACAGTGAATAGTCATATCCCAAAAGCAACCACATTTTCAGAATTTACAAAAATATGCATTTTCTCCGACACGATTTCATAATATATCTTTGTCTTTGTTACTTTTCTCTTGTTGCTAGGACAAAAGACCAACAACCAAAATTAAGAAAGGAAAGGTTTATTTAGCTCACAGGTAGTTCCGCCCATAACCAGATGCTCCAAGGCAGGGGCAAGCATTCCAGGTGGCAGAAGACAGCAAAAGCAGCCAGTGCAGAAGGGTGCGGGAGAGCGCGCCACCTTTCCTCCCTTGCACTGTGAGCAGGCTATCTATCGGCCTACAGCTTCTCATGCCCCCTCCCCCACAAGCTCAGGATATGTACGAAGTGAGGACCCCGGCCGCCCACTGAGTTAAAGGGTAACCTTCCCAAGTTGACTCAGTGTGTCAACCATTGCAATCTTTGCTGCAGACTGACTTGTCCTTGATAGTGGCTCCAAAACCGCTAGCTGTCTGCACCTCCACAGTGGTTTGCAACCCAGATTCTGGTAACTGGGTATGTTTTTTTTAAAGAGCAATCATTTTAGTTTTGTAATGTAAATATTCACACTCACAAAAATGGCTTTTTTCCAGATTCGTTCCTTGTGCCTGGTTTCATTAGAGCAAAATACACTTTTACATGTATCAAATCCTTTTTCTAAACCTGTGTTTCAGAGTTTTTACCATATTATGTAATTAGGGTTAGCAAAGGGTAACCCTTACTGGTGCTTCCCATAGAGCCGATCTTAGAGTAATCCTTAAAATCCAGAGCTCCTGTGTTTAAAGTTTAAATGTTTCTGTTGCTATAAACATTCCCAATTATAACCCAACATGTTCTGCATTGTTTTCATCAACTGATAACCGAGTCTAATTAATTTTGTGTTCACACCTACTCGGGTCAGGTACCTGAAAGTACGTGGTCCTCCTTCCTTCTGAGGAATTGTTCTATTTAAACCTGAGAGGTTTTAAATGCTTGGCTTGTGTCCTCTCCGTTAACTACAGAAAATGTAAGTGCTCAGATGTTATTGGGCAAAGCTGTGCTGAAGACGGCGCAATGTAGTGTGCAGGTCAGTGAACAGCCAAGAAACGCGACCCCAGAAAGTCCCTCCCCTCCACCCAGATGCAAGCTCAGCAGCTTCCTCTCTTCTTTACTGTCATGTGGGGAATCCACGTTCCAGTGATGATTATGAATGTCTTTTGGAATGCCGCTGTCTATGTGGAAGGGATCATTTGCATTGCATTTGTCTTTTTAAAATGACTTTGAGAGAGCTGACATAGCCACAGAGCTCTCCTTCGCCCAATTTCCAAGTGTCATCTGGTAGACAGGGAAGACCCTTCCATTCCCAACGACAGAAAGTGTACATAGCAAAGATTAAGTGCCTCTGACCCACAGAAAGCCGGCCCTGGCTCCGAGGGTTCTGTCTGTGGTAGGAACTGTCCGCTGTCTACCCAGTTTGTTCTCCTCTCTCTCTTTCTCTACCAGAGCTGAATAGTGGCTGAGTGATTGCCCAATGGCAGAATATTTTGCCATCCCTCAGTGCGATGGGATACCCACCTCGCTTCTCATACAAAGGTGAGTTCAGTGGTCAGTGCTACGTCTAGAGAAGCCCTGACAGGCAGGCGCTTCTGCTCCAGGCTCCAGCCTTGCTCCTCTTGCCCAGTGTGATCCCGTAAGAGCCCGGGAGGCTGCTCCAGGTGAGGGGCTGGCAGGCAGTCACCGCGACCACTGCTATACAAGGGCAGCCTTAGATGTCTTCAGGGCAGGAAGTGGAGGTGATACAACCTGATTTAGAGACACTGAAATTTGAATTTTATGAAACTTTCATATCACGAAATATTCTCCTTTGCAGTTCCTTTAATCATTTAGAAGTGTGAGACACATTCTTAGCTCACAGACCATTACAAAGCCACGGCTAAGCCAGATTTGGCCTGCAGACTTGACTTTGCCCACATCCTAGGGCGTGCTGGCCCTGGGAGATTGAAGGAGCTGGAATCCTTGGAGACCAGTGGGGCTGAACTATGCATTAGTCTGGACTACTCCTCTTAGACTCTTGCATGAAAGAGAAAGTATGCTCCAGTCGGTAAGCCTCCTTGCAGTGAAGTCTCTCCTGTGGTAAGCTAAGTACCCACTCTCTGCACAGCCCTCGCCACCATCCTGGTAAATATCCAAGTCACCCCGATCTGCCTCCTCATCAGCGTCTCCAAAACCGGAGGGAAAAGGCACGGCACAGGCCCTCCTTGACCTCCTTGTTCCGAAGAGTGTAGATGAGGGGGTTGAGCATTGGCGTGACAACAGAGTAGAAGACAGACACCACCTTGTTGAAGTTGATGGAGGAGGCCACCTTGGTCCTGACGTACATAAAGAAAAGCGTGCCGTAGAAGAGGCTCACGACAGTCAGGTGAGCTGCGCAGGTGGAGAAGGCCTTCCAGCGCTTGGCCGCCGACGGAATGCGTAGCAGGGTCCAGACGATGTTGCCATAGGACACGGCGATAACTGTGGAGGAGACCAGGAGCACAGCCAGAGACACCAGGAAGTCCACGGTCTCCTTCAGGGTGACATCGGAGCAGGACAGGGCTAGCAGGGGGGAGGCATCACAGAAGAAGTGGTCAATGCTATTGGGGCCACAAAAGGTCAGCTGAGACATGAGGTATATTGGCAGGATGGGCGTGAGGAAGCCTGCCAGCCAACAAGCGGCGGCCAGGCGGAAGCAGGTGCCCCAGGACACCAGGGACGCATAGCGGAGGGGCAGACAAATGGCCACGTAGCGGTCATAGGCCATGGCAGCCAGGAGGAAGCACTCAGCAGCCCCAAGGAAAGTGAAGATGAAGAGCTGGGACAGGCAGCCGGCGTAGGAGATGTTCTTGCCTCCCTCCGCCCCAACCAAGCCAGCCAGCATCCTGGGCACCGTGACTGAGGTGTACCAGATTTCAAGGCAGGACAGGTGTGTCAGGAAGAAATACATGGGTCTCCGCAGCCGGTGGTCCAAGCCCACCACTAAGATGATGGTTAGGTTTTCTGCCAAGGTGAACAGGTACATGGTGAGGAACAGCATGAAGAAAAGGAGGTGTGTTTCTTGCACCCCGGCAAAGCCCACCATGATGAACTCTGTCACCTGGGTCCAGTTTGGGGTAATGGGCTGCATGGATGAGAGTAGCAGCTCGGGACATCCGTAGCCTCAGAGATAACACAAGGGCAGAGAGGACCTGAGAGGACGCTGAACCAGAACACCTTCCGGTGCAAAAGAGGAGAGTGAAGTCAAGGTCATACCCACAAGGAATTTAAAGTCTGTAATGGGCACCCAAAAAAAAAAAAAAAAAGACACAGTTAAAAAGTTTTTTTAGAAGACAGTTAAAGAAAGAATGAACCAGATGGGAGGACAGACCATGAGGGGAGACGCCAGAGTGAAAGCTCAGCCAGTCTTGAGAGATTGTTCAGGAGAAAAGATTATCTAAACCTGGATGTAAAAAAGAAGTATGACCTAGTGAGACGGAACACAGAGCAGAGAGGGTGCTGCGGAGGCGGACTCCCAGGTGTAGCGGAAGACCTTGTGCGCTTGGGAAGTGGAAAGCGGAGACAGTTGATCCCAGAAGCTAAAAGCACGCGAGGCCTGTTGGTCAGGCTGCGCTTGAGGAACAGCGTGTATTATGACATGTAAGGATTACAGGCAGCCTTGCAGCGGCTGCCTGCAGGGTCGGAGGTGCGAGAGTGCAGGAAGCCTGCCACGTTCTGCAGCGCTGGAAGCTGAGGGCCAACAGCTCGCAGCAGATTCCCACGCGAGTCCCTGCCCGGAAGCCCGAGGCCTGCGCTGCAAGGCTGCGTCTGCCCAGGAAGCATGGAGAGGGACGCCAGAGGCCATGGTGAAGGCGGGGCTCCTCCAAAGAAGCGCAAGTGCGGCTGTCCCTTTTTATGCCCCGGGGCTAGGAACCGATTGGTCGGTGCCCCCCACACCCAAGTGGGGCCTCCCTCTTGAGTAAATCCGCCATGCGGACACACGCAGGAGCGCGCTAAACTAATCACAAAGGCGTTTCCTGTTCAAGCTGACCCTGCAGTTAGCTATCACACCTTCACATGGAGGAGAACCTAACGAAGAGAAGTGAGAAATTTAAAGCTGTGGAGCATTTAGCAGCATGCTTGGCTCAGTAAGTACTGGGGGAGAATTTTACACATTGACCTCTCCAGGGACAGAGTATGGAGGGAGAACAACTATTGTCAAACTGAAAAGTGGGCTGGGAGGACACTAGAGCGGGACAGTGACCGAGGGGGGAGAGGGCAGCAGAGCTTGAGGGGTCCTGAACAGGGCAGCACTGCTGTGCTTTTTGCCCTTCCCAAGAGGCGGGTCTGAGAGAACAAAGAGAGGAGGCGAGAGGCCAGGAGGGAAGGCTGCTGCAGGTGTGTGTGGATGGTTCCTAAGGTCTGGTCCTCTAAAATGGGCATCACAGTGTTTGGTTCCTTCTTATGTGTCGTGAAGCAGTCACCAAGCTGGGGTCCCCACTGTGCAATGGGCAGAGTGTTGGGCTGTGTCACAAAACCACTGCAGGGCTGGGGACACACTGTGTCTTCTCATCTAATCTTAAAAGTAAGAGCAGAATTCATTGCTTTGTTCCTCTCTGTTACTCTCCGGTTTTACAATGCAATTATTCAGCACGCATTCAAGCTGAGTCTGCTGACTCTGCGTCTAACAGCTGTGCCCAGCCTGCAGATCGGCAGGCTGTCTCTAGTGAAGGCCGTTGTTGGTCCACACACACCTGCAGCAGCCTTCCCCATTGTCTCTGGTTTCGTGTCTCTCTGTGCTTCCGTTGCCGGGAAGTCATGGGACGGTGAGGCCGGAGGAACTTGCGTGCTCATACTGGAAAGGGCAAGGGCTTTACAGCTTGACGAGTCTGGCTGCAGATTCTAGTTCAGGAATTTGTGACTGTAAGCAAAACGTTATTTGTTTTTTCTCCAAAGGATCAGGCTCTTAATGATTTGCTCAAGGTTTGAGAACTGATATGAAATTGTTTTCTGTTATCTACCATCACTCGATCAATCATCCCTAAGTTAGCGGCTTAATGTGGATCAATTATTTAGCGCACAGATTTGTGATCTCGGGAAGGCTCCTCAAGGAGGCCGGGTCAGCATGGTGTCTCCTCTGGGGCTGTAGGCCTGCTTCTCACGCTGCTGATTCACGTGGGCTGACTGTCAGGCCGAGGGGCTTGGTTCCTCTGCCTAGGCCTGTCCATAGACAGCAAGGGCTTCCTCACACGATGGCGCCGGGTTCCAGGCAGCAGGAAGCGTGTCTTCCTCCCCAGCTCCCCAGCATCAGCACTGGGGGGGTGTGCCACCGTGCATGGGTTCAGGCCCTCCTGTCTTCACCTCTTCGCACCCTGGGGCCCCATGTGGGTCAGAAAATGAGCCCCTCTGCAGCCCAGGAGAAGGAAGCAGAGCAAGTTCATCCAGCAATCCCTCCTTGGTAGATGAGCTGCCTGTCCTGCTTTTCAGACAGTGGGAAAACTGAGGCTTGGAGACAGCGACCACTTGCACAAGATGAAAGAACTTGGGTGTGGCAGGCAAGATCAAAGTCCCAGGGCCAGGTACAACACAAAGGCCAAGCTCTCCCCAGACACCACACCTATGCCTGCCCTAGTCCACTCTGCCAGATGACACCCGGTAACCTTGGCTCTGGGTCCCAGCTGTGGGGTTCATTTCCCTGCTGTCCGAAGCCTGCTGGGTTCCCCTTCAGATTTCCAGGCCCAGGCTGGCCAAATAGCTCAGCGGATTAAAGCACCTGCAAGCAGGCACAGGGGCCCAGTACTCTATCCCCAGACCTGCCGTGCTGGCCCTGCACCCCGGGGTGTGCTGAGAGAGGTAGAGTGGGCCCTGGGACTGTTGCCTTGCATGCAGAACTGAAGGAAGGGCCCAGAGACAAGGAGACAGAAGCCTTGAGACAGTTTGGCCAGCACTTGTAATCCCAGCACTTGGGAGGCTGTAAACAGAAGAATCACTAGGATTCTGATCTAGTAGTGAGACCCTGAACACCCTGTAGACCCTTCCCTAAAATACAGAAGAAGAAGAAAAAAAAGTTTCCAGAATCCCAGGCCCATTATTGGCATCACAGAGTCACATTAGCAGGTGCCATGTAGGGCACACGTGACAAAGGGGAGAGGAAAAGGCAGCGCAGGACAACCACTAAATAGGAAAACGACTGCCCAGGAACTTGGCCCAAGCCAGTGCACTCAAAGGCACGCTGCCTCCCCTGAGGTCTTTCCTACCCAAGAAGAAACTGTTGCGCAGAATCCCGCTGCCTCAAGGCCATGTCTTCTTGTCTCTGGGCCCTTCCTTCAGTTCTACAGGAAGGCAACAGTCCCTGGGCCCGCTGTGCCCACAACCTGCACATGCGACCGCCTACAGCACAGCCTGCTCTTCTCACCAGGCCTTCGCTCACCTCTCTTCCCACCACACCAATTCCCCGGATGAACATAATCATTATGTACTGGGAATAAAAGTGTTATTTCCATAACTTTCTGAGCCCCTGCTAGACATGAATTCTGGTCACAGCCTTGTTTTTATGTTCGATTTTATTTCTCCGGAATCTCTCTCTCTCTCTCTCTCTCTCTCTCTCTCTCTCTCTCTCTCTCTCTCACACACACACACACACACACACACACACACACACACACACACGCACGCACGGAAGGGAGTCCCTCAGAGACAGTACCTGTGTCCCTTCACTCATTGCTATGTTGCAGAAAGAGAGCCTGACGCGTGGTCTGCATGCAGTAAATACGTGGCTGAGGTCAAGCACAGTGCACGTTCTGGGCAGCCTGCCTACCCAGAATCCTTCTCATCCTTTGGCCTCAGCCCCCTATTTTCGAGGGAAGGAAAGCGCGCCTGCCAGTCCTTACAGAGAAGCCACCTCTGATCCAGGTGCTGTCGCTGTGGCCGCCCACTGCTCCCCTGGGCTGCTGATTCCTGCGAGAACCGCACTTCACACGCCCGCAGCAGCCTCTGTTGCCCGGCCTTGAGCAGAAGACAAATGGAATTGATCTTCGCATATAATTTCATTTCCTTATTTTTGAATTAAATTTTAAATCTCTGGGAAAGCTGTTTTTAAGCTTTGGTCCACCCGAGGTTTAGATTTCCTTAGTTGCCAGGTAGCTGGGAAGGGAAACGAAAGCACCCAGCTCGCAGGACTACGGCAGGCCTGGCTTCAGCCAGCTAGCAAGTGACAGCTCAGGGCGACAGCCTAGCCCAGGCTGAGCCCTGAGCCCATGGTCTTCCCTACATGCCCTCCCTAGGGCAGCACCCTTCCTAACACCACATGGAATCCAGCCACAAAGGACCCCTCTCCTGGTTCCAGGGGCTCCAGGCTTCTCACACCTGGCCTCCCGTGCTAGGATCAAGTGCAAGAGGAAGCAAGGAGAGGAATGAGGTGTCCTCCACCACACACAGCAGAGACTCAGCCAAACAAGCCAGGGAGACTGTGATACAGAAAGGGGCTCGTGGTTCCCACTCCCCAGCTGGGAACAACAGCCCTGGGCTTCCTAAAACTTAGCACTGTGTGAGTGTGGGGTCTCTGAAGACCCCTTGGGGTGCTCTGCAAGGCCCGCTTCTGCTGTTTAGGAGCCACGCGATCACCCAGCTTGCCTGGGATAGGTTACTAGGGGGAGTTCGACTCCGGCAGGACTTGGGGTGATGGGAAGCTGCACCAGAACAAGCAGCTTGGTTCTGGTTGGACTGAAGGACTCTCTGAGGTGGCAGCAGTGGGTGGAGGGGAGCTGGAACCCCCAAATGTCCCTCAGCGACCTCGCTCTGTGCGAGCTTAGGTAAATCGGCAGAGCTCTGTGTGCTTTGCCTAAAGCACATAAAGGACAAACACAAGACCACATGTCAGGAAAACTCTGGGGAAGGTTGAGCTAGGCTGAAGCCAGGCCACTGCTTTAGATTAAATGATGGAGGATGCCTTCCACACACCACGCCTGCATTTCTTTGACTCTGTCTCTACCAGTCCCCATCAAGGAAGCAAATATCCTGTACCCTAAGATCTCTGGAGGAGCCACCCACCTGTCCCTAGATTTCTCCTAGTCTCTCCTCCAGGTAGAACAGAAAGACCGGACACCTCAGAACCTGGGAAGTGGTGGCAGGGGTGAGTGACTGATCCCAGGACCTCCACATTCAAGGATCACCTCTTCTCTGAATCAAGGAAGGAGAGCAAAGGTCCACCTGCCGCTGGAGCAGAAAGGGAAGGAACAGAGGTTACCACTGGCTAGAAAATGACTCATATTCCGCTCTGAGCCTGCACAGGGGGCCATGGGATCACGTCCCTGTGGGAGGTCGAAGCTCTGAGACAACAACAAAAGAAGATCATAAACCCTGAACAATTCTTCCCCAGAGGGTGTGGGGAAGCTATAGGAGAGTCCCAAGCCTACAGACTATCAGGATAATGAATGCAGGGAAGTCGAGTGGCTGTGCAGGTGGGGTCCCAAGCCAGCCTGCCTCTGTGCCAAGGACAAGGATAAAGTGCAATTCAGTTGCAAACATTCCCAGAGGCATCGTGGAAGCACTGCAGCCTTCCTCTACTAAGGTGGGTGAGCTAGCCCCTGAGTACCTGCCCACTCCTTACCCCCATGCCTGAAATAATCCACGGTGACAACAACAGGAAGCACCAAGCAGCAGTGTGGGCCGGGCTCTGTGCGGCACAGAATTGAGGACCTCGCCTCACCCCTCATGGAGCTCACAGTCCTGTACTTCCAGGGAGTAGACATCCTGGAGGCCCCTGAGCCGAACCACCCTTCTTCCAAAGAGCATCCTCCTGCAGAGCGCTAGACAGTCATGTGTGGTCTTCCTCCCCAAGAAGGAGCTGTGGCATCATTTCTCTGTAAAGCAAAAGACAATGCTAGCATAGCCCAAGGCCCTCTGGCTGGCCAGCCCTTAGACACCCCTAACCCACAGAATGGCTTCCTTGAGCCACCTTGAGGTCATATGATTTGGCTCCAGCCTTCACGGCCTGGAACAGATGGTCCGTCTTCCCCCACCCGGTGGTAATGCTCTTCCCTCGTGTCCTATTGGCTCCATTTGCAAAAGCCTAGTTCAGTGTTGCTCAGGTTGCTTAGTGTAAACTCAGATTAGAGCCCCTCATAAGCTTCTTCGTAGAGGTACAACCTTGAGTGAGTCCCCCCCGGAGCTAGTTTTCTCGTCTCTGCTCTTAGGAAACATTCCTACCCAACACAGAGGTGGTTAGAGATAAGCGAGGTAATGATGGCGAAGGGCGCACTGTGCTGACAGTGCATGGCACCGTGCTGTGCAACTCGGGCTGCTGACGCAGGAACAGCGTTGAACAATATCCTACCTGCTAGCCAGGCAATTAGACTTAGGGGGCGCTGGGTCTAAGTAGCATGCTTTGCCAGCTATAGGTGAGTAAAGAAACAAAGCCTTCATTGTAAGCCCCTATGTAACGGTTTATTAAGTAGGTCTTCCCTCTACAGTGACCCCACCGAGCACAACGGTGTTCTAAGGCTGTACACTGCATGTTCCTTCTGCTGTCCTGCCACCTGGCTGGCTGCTTCTGAAACGAGAGACACACAGCACCCCGGGGTGCCATGGCCTACGCCCAGCAAGATCAGAAGAGAGCTCATTCTTCAAAGCCCTTCCTCCCTGGCTGAGACCCACTTAGATTCTCACATGATTAAGGGCTCTGCAGGAATAATGACCACCTGAGGGGAACGAGGAAGACATTTCAGGGACACTGGCCTCCCAAAGTCACCCCTCGGAGAATTGGATCCTGTTTCGTCCAGGTGGTGCTGCACACTGATTTCCATAACGGTTGCACTAGTCTACACTCCCACCAGCAGGGGAGAAGGGTTCCTTTTTCCCCACAGCCTCTCCAGCATTTGTTGTTGGGTGATTTCTTCATGATAGTCATTCTTTCTGGGGTGAGATGATATCTCAATGTTGTTTTAATTTGCATTTCTCAGAAGGCTAGTGATGTAGAGTGTTTTTTCATATATTTATTTGCTTCTTTAATTTCATCCTCTGAGAAGTGTGTGATCTTCTCAGATGCCCATTTCTGGACTGGATGGAACTAAACAAAAAAGGGGATACAGATGAATGTCCATTTTGTATCTGTGTATTCAAAATGGTTAGGATAGATATATAGTTACATTCTCTAAATGAATAGACGGATTTGTTCTAATAGTGTTTGTAAATAGGATATCATGTCCGCATCTTGTACAGCAAATAACCACTAGGAAGACATTATGCAATGAGTTAATTATCGAAACTGTCCCACCAGTTTGATTTGAAACTGTCTCATTGCTATTTGTTTCTCAATAAAATTATGGAAAAAATTTAAAAATAAA
>NW_004524815.1:1860820-1863259 GCF_000260255.1 Octodon degus | reverse complement strand
AGACAGACAGACAGACAGACAGAGACAGAGACAGAAAGCAACTGCTTAGAAAATTCTTGGCTTTTATAGTCCACATCTTCCCCCCATTTCAACATTTCCGTTTCTAAAGCAAATTTTAATAGCCTAAAGGTAACAATATTTATGTAGTAAACTCCTTTATTATTTGTATATCTAAAGTTGTTTTTATTTAGCATGTTTTCTTGAACAATATCTTAACAAGTGGTCAAATTATAAGCTCACGAGTTTTTCCCCGCAGCACTGCACTTGATTGTCCCATTATCTTCTTTTTCTATTTTAGAAAGAAAAAAGATTAAAAAAGAAAGAAAAAAAGATAACAACTTTAACAACTTAAAGGAAGACAAGTCTTTCAATAGATTATCTTAGTCTATTGATGTTTTTATTTAGAAGTTTAGTTAGACTCACATTATTACATTTTGTAATAACAATGAAACCAAGTTTCAAAACAGGTGAGCAGGACAGCTAGGACAGCTGATACACTGCATATTGTCGTCCTAGTAGAAGTTTTTCAGTGCAGAAGATACAGGCCGATGCCTGGTCTATACAATGTTAGCACAAATCTTTTTGTCAATGAACTAACAGAAACTAGCTATATAAAATCTTAACTATCTTGCATATACATATGTTTTTCATTTTTCCCCCATCACAGTTTGTCTTTTCTTGTCTTCCCAGTTTCACCCTGATTCACAATATCTGTTCTATATTTCAGGTCTTATTTACTTGCTCATTTTCTCACACTAGGGAGACAACACGCTGTTTACAGATGTGGGTCTGATTTATTTCACTTAGGAGGATGGTCTCAAGTCGCATCCATTTACCTAAAAAAGGATCCATTTCATCCTTCTTTATGATTGAGTAGTACTCCATTACATAAAAAACAACAACATTGTTTCACCCATTGTTCAGTTGATGGGCAAAGAATTAAACAGGATCTCATCTTACTAAAAAGCTTTTGCACAACAAAAGAAATCACCAACAAAGTGAAAAGACAACCCACAGAGTGGGAAAAGTTATAGCCAGTTGTCAAACAGAAAAATGACTTATATAGAAAACATATAAAAAGTTGAAAGAAATTAGGCTCCCCAAATTCAAAGACCCAATCCAAAATTGGGCATCTGAGATAAAGAAATCACTTCTCAGATGAAGAAATATAAATGGCAAATAAATACATGACAAATGTTCAACATCATTAGCCATTCAAAAAATGCAAATTAAGACAACACTGAGATTCTATCTCACCCCAGAAAGAATGGCTATCATCAAGAAGTCAACCAATAACAAATGCTGGAGGGGCGGTGGAGAAAAAGAAACCCTTCTTCACTGTGGGTGGGAGTGTAGACTGGTACAGCCACTGTGGAAATCACTGTGCAGATTCCTTTAAAAACTGGGATTACAAGACCAAGGATATAGCTCAACTGCACAGTGCCTGCTGGGCAAGCAAGGGACCCCTCCAAGGTCCTGAGTTCGATTCCCAGAAAAAAAAAAAAAAAAAAAACACCTGGGAATAGAAGTACCATTCAACCCAGGTATTCCCCTTCTGGATATCTTCCCAAAAGAACTAACAGTATCTTAGCACAGCAACATATGTGCACCCATGTTTAAACAGCACAATTTGTAATAGCTAGACCTTGGAAACAGCCCAAATGCCCATCTGATCCTCTTCTAACCTCTACTGTAAGAAAAAGGCCTGGCACGATGGCACCTATCGGGCTATCCCCACACTCAGGAGGATGAGGATGGCTGCAAATTAGAGGCCAGCACAGACTACACAGCGAGTTTAAGGCCAGCCTGCATTACATGATGATATCCTGCCTCAAAAATGAAAAGAAAGTAATATTGTAAGAAATAAAAGAACAAAAAGCAAAGTTGTCCTCAGGACAGGCTTTATTACGATACAGACCTGAGAGTGGGCCCTGACTTCCATGGCCAGGCGGCAGCTCTACTGACTTAGGGCGGTTGTAGGGAATCTAAGGAGGAGGAAAAGAGAGGACCTGGACTTCCGGACCGGGTCTTGCAGTCCGTGGTCAGGAATCCATCTCGGGTTTTCTCAGCCTTTCCAGTTCAAGAGGCTGAGCGCCCCTAGTAGGGATGCTTTGCACAGTAAACAGACACAGTGGGCTTCCGGATTACAGGACACAGAAGTGTGTGGTAGGGGACTCAGCTCAGGGGACCCATCCACCGAAATCTTCCTTTCATCTCTTATTATGATCAGAAGCTGGACAGAAGTCCACCAGTCATCTTCCTGTATGCTCTGGCATAGTGTTCATCTCTCCTTTCTGTGTTCCAGTCTGAGTTTCTAGATTCTGTCTTCCAATTCTCTAATTTTTTTTCATAATTTTATTGATAAACAAATAGCAATGAGACAGTTTCAAATCAAATCGCTAGGACATTTTCAATAACTAACACACTGCATACATTCTT
>NW_004524815.1:1845485-1851070 GCF_000260255.1 Octodon degus | reverse complement strand
AGCAGAAAAGTATAAAAACGAAGTATAAGAAGTAAAGCCATGGTGTTATGTTGAGCTGTAGGGGACTCAGGTCAACAATTTCTGACATTGCCAGCAGAAGACCCAATACTATTATGGACTACTCAACTCTTTTAGAATATTTTGCTGAGCTTACACACCTATACTATTTAAATGATGGGACTTAACAAAAAAGGGGGATACAGATTAATGTCCATTTTGTATCTGTGTATTCAAAGTGGTTAGGATAGATATATATTTACATTCTCTTAATGAATAGAGGGATTTGTTCTAATGGTGTTTGTAAATAGGATATCAAGTCCGCATCTTGTACAGCAATTAACCACTAAGAAGAATGTATGCAATGTGTTAATTATTGGAACTGTCCTACTGATTTGGTTTGAAACTGTCCCATTGCTATTTGTTTCTCAATAAAATTATGGAAAAAAATAAAAATAAAAGTGCATGGGCTTTGGAAGACATCCAGCCACAACCCCTAACACAGGGTAAATGGCAGTTTAGCTCCTACTTCTCCATTGTTTTCAGTGTATCCTGAGACATCCTATACATGCGCATTAGCAGATTTTGGGGTCCAACAGACTCTTTTCACAGGTTCTTTCCATGTTCTTATTGTCCTGGACAAGACATATAAGGAGACAGCTAGGGGGCAGGCTACTGAGTGTCCCTGGACCATGAGCAGCACTTTAGCAGCACTTTAGCAAACACTGCGGAGATTGAAGCCAAGATGGCTCGGATCCAAAAGAACAAGGCCGGAGCACATCACCTAGGGCTGCTAAAGGCTCGCCATGCTAAGCTTCATAGATAACTCATTACACCAAAAGGTGGTGGTCGTGGTGGTGGGCCAGGAGCAGGCTTTGATGTGGCCAAGACAGGTGATGCTTGAACTGAGTTTGTGGGCTTTCCATCGCTGGGGAAGTCAACACCGCTGTGTGACCCAGCAGGAGCGTACTCTGAGGTGGCGGTGTAGGAGTTCACTGTGCCTGGCGTCATCAGGCACAAAGGGGCCAAGATCCAGCTCCTAGATCTCCCAGGTGTCACTGAGGGCACCAAGGATGGGAAAGGTAGAGGCCGTCAGGTCACTGCTGTGGCCCCTGCATGCAATTTGATCCTGAGTGTTCTGGATGTCTTGAAACTCTTGGGACCCAAGAAGATAACTGAAAATGAGCGGAAGGCCTTGGCGTTCACTTGAATGGCAAATCTCCTAACATTGGCTTTAAGAAGATAGGCAAGGGTGGCATTAACGTCACAGCCACTTACCCTCAGAGTGAGCTGGATGCTGAACTATGAAGAGCATTCTGGCTGAATAAGAAATTAATAATGCTGACGTAACTTTGAGTAGCGAAGCCACAGCTTATGACCTCATTGATGTGGTGGAAGGAAACAGAGTGTATATCCCTTGTATCTGTGTGTTAAACAAGATTGACCAGCTCTCCACTGAGGACTTGATCTGTAAGGTGCCACACTGTGTGCCCATCTCTGCCCATCACCGCTGGAATTTTGATGACTTACTGGAGAAGATCTGGGACTATCTGAAGCTAGTGAGAATCTTTACCAAACCCAAAGGGCAGTTACCAGATCACACATCTCCTGGGGTGCTGCTTTACTCCAGGGCCACCGTGGAGGATTTCTACATGAAGATTAGCAAAAATGTTATCAAAGAATTTAAATAAGCTCTGGGGGCTGGGGAGATGGCTCAGTAGAATAAGCACTTGCCTGGCCAGCACAAGGGCCTGAGTTCAATCCCCAGTTCTGCCATAAATAAATAAATAAATAAATAAATAAATACGCTGTGGTCTGGGGCCTCTCTGTGAACCACAATCCTCAGAAAGTAGGTAAGGACCATACAATGAAGGACGTCACTCAGATTGTGAATAAATGAGACCTTTCCCTTCTGCCCTCTGTCGGGCCAACCACAGCTGCTTTCCCCACGACCAGGCACCCCACTCAATTTCTTCTGCTTTTGGCAGCCGCTGGATCAGGATACAGGGCTGGGGAATGGAGGTATCCAAGCTGGACCTTCATTTATCTTCCTTGGTACCACCTTCTACGTTGAACAGCATCAGAGATCCAGTAGGCCTGTTCTCTGTGTGCAGTTCACATGTTCTTGGCAAGTTTTGGGATGGGCTGCACATTCAGTGAATCAGCTGTAAAAAGAATACTTTGTAGCCTGGTTTTGGAAGTGAAATGGATAAAAATGTGACGTGTAAAAACAAAAGACATAGAGAGATGCTTTACATTTATTCAGGCAAGACAAGAAGTAAGCTCTCCAGAGCGAGAGAAGCACACAGAGGTCACAGGCTCACGCTGGTAGTCTTATGTCCTTCATTGTTCATCCCATCATCAGACCTAGCCCATCCTATCAAAACCCACTTAATTTTGCACCAGGAAAATTGAAGGAAGCATTTTTTTGCTTGGGCCCAGGTACAGTTTGTGCACTCTGCACTGCACATGCCTGAGATGGACGAACCACTCCCAATGGGAATGATAGGCCACGCTCCTGGGAGGGAAGCCACGCCCACTTGTCCAGCCAGCTCGCTCCACCCTAACCTCCTGCCTCACGTGTGTGGCAGTGTGCACATTCGCTCACACAGACGCAGACACGCGTTCATGGTGGCCTCTTCTTCCCCTTTTGCATAAATGTTGATATCGTCTGATACTTTCTGCTTCTTGCCTTTGTTCACTTAGCAAAGTATGCTGAAGATAATCTCACATCAAAAATAAGGATCCTCACACTTGACTCATTAGCTCAAGGCCTCCGTAGTGGATGGATATAAATGGTTGAAAGCAACCCTGCAGGGCCAGGGAGATGGCTCAGTGGAATAAGCGCTTCCCTGGCAGGCACAAGGGCCTGAGTTCAATCCCCAGTTCCGAGCAAAGAAAAAGCAAAGCAACCCTGCAAACACAGGTTCTGTGCTCTTAAAATAATTCTTTTGCCAAGCGTGGTGGTGCATACCTGTCATACTGGCACTGGGGAGGCTGAGACAGCAGGAGTGATGAGCTTGAGGCTTGCCTGGACCACACAGGGAGTGCGAGGCCAGTCTGTAGTACACACCGAGACCCTGTGTGAAAAATACCAATTATTATTATCATTGTTATTATTATCTTTTGAATGCCACTATGTACATCATTCTGAACTTGCTATCTGTAGAATACTTTCCTTCAAGTCAAAAGACTGTAGAATTGTATTTTTACAAGTAAAACGCACACATTGAGATGTTTATTAACCATAACTTAAATTTGAATTGAATGTTTACATGTGTTTAATTTTTTCTTTGGGATAAAATTCAAATGAGAAAAGAGGACACGCTAGATTATCATCTATCATTCCAGAGTCACTGTGTGATTACATCGGCACTTGTGTAAGGTTTCCCATACCTTCTGCCTTGGAGCTTCCGGAGAGGAGCCTCATGCTGCTTACGAAAGGCCATGGCAGGCGTCACAGGGTCGTTCACATTAGAGCACGCCGCCCAACTGCTTGTTATCCAGTCTCCACCGGCACACTCACCACTAAGATTCTGGGTGAAAGCGGTGACTCCTCTTGCTTTACGGTGCCTGTCAGCTTCCCTGGGGTGCAGGCGTAAGGGCTACCCTGTGCTTGGCCACGGATCTCCAGGCCTGCTCCAGGCTGGACCACTTTCCTTCCTCTACTTCACGCGTGGTGACTACCCTCGGTTCCCCTTGGGTCACGGTGAGGTTTATTTTCCTACCCCTGATTGAATCTCCTGCTTTCTGTGTGCCACTCTTTTCCCTTTCTGGGTTTATACCCTTGTGGTTTTGGAGCGCATCCTTTTGTAGATTCCTAACAAATGGGGGCATGGGAAGGTTTTCTGGTTCTGATATACATAGATATAGACATAGATATAGATATATAGATATATAGATTGAGTCCTGAAAATCTACACTTTAATGATGGTTGGCTCAATGATGAATTCTCGACTGTGAATGTTTTCTCTTCAGAATGTATAAGGCATTTTTCCACTTTCACCTGTGCTCTTATTGAGACCTTTCTGATTCCTGGTCCCCTGAATACACGTTTCTCTCTCTCTCTCTCTCTCTCTCTCTCTCTCTCTCTCTCTCTCTCTCTTCTTCACACCCTCCCCTCCCCTCTCCTCTCCCCTCTCCCCTCTTCCCTGTCCTCTGTCCTCTCATAACTTTCATTGCTTTTCATAGTGTTAATGATGGCCACTGACTTGAGCAAGATAGAACCTCAGAGTTTTTGTGCTTGAGTTTTTTCAATTCTCTTCTGCTATTCCCCAAACATTTTCCACTTCCCCCAAGCTGTTCTGTTCCTCTTGTGTTCTGTGTCCCAAATTAGAGAAGCCCCTTACATTTCTAGAAATCTTAGATTCTCTCTCAGGATTAACAGCAAAAGTGACCATAAGCACAGCACTAAGAGGATGAGCGTGAGTGGTCACTCGAGCTTTTCTGCAGAGCAATCTGACCTGGCATCTCTTGGGAATCCAACGCCTGCCTCTTTAGGACCTCCTTCCTGGGTGACTGTGTGTGGACAGAAGAAACTTCCCAACTCCTGCTGGAGGAAAAGCCTCTGACCACCCACATTCCGTGAGCTGAGAGAGACGACTGGGAGCCCCGTGTGCAGTATTCTCTGTCCACGTGGTCACTGCATACTCTGGCTCTTAGTATGGCTGGCAAGCCCTGAACTGTGCCTGGCATACCCTCCCTGCCTACTTTATTTTACTTTCAGGGATTAAACTTTTAAATGTTCCTAGGATGACAGAGAGGAAAAGCAGCTGTCTAATACTGTGAGGGGAAAAATGATGTAGTAATACAATTGCTCACCAAGCAGCTTTCACCTAACCCTCTTCAGTCTCTGCACTTAACGCAGGTCTAGAGGTTTCTAGAACTGCTAGGTCCTAAGCCCTACACGATTCTCAGCCTAACTTGGGTATTTCTCTTTCTTGAGACCATAACCACTTATGCTCTGACTATCCTGGGTCTGCTGGTCCATGACTACCCATCCATTTTTTTTACAGATGTCAAAATATTATTGCCCGTTTGATATTCAGACAGATAGTGAGGTAAGCTTACCTGCCTATGTCATAGGGTAATAATATCATTGGCCTTCTCTTCTGGAGGGTCAACAACTTAAGTTTGCAGACCAAAAAATTAGAGAAAAAGAGGGGCTACAAGGATAACAAACACTGTGGCCCCAGCCCTTCTAGGTCAGTGAGGACTCGGGACATAAGAGAACCTGTACTGTAACATCCTGTAACTCAGTGGTGTCCCAAATTTTCTGATCAAGAAGATTATGGGGCCACAGAGGAAAGTGATCAATAATGTAGAATGTGCTAAGGAGAGTCACATGGAGAGAAAACATTCTCTCAGGCTTTCACAGACAGCAAATTGGTCAAGCAATGGCCATGACTCATCCACATGGCTGACACTGACACAGGATCTACAAACTGCTGTACAGGGCTTCAGGGTAAATTCTGAGAGGATTTGACTGACCTTGTCAGGGTCAAATGTTTTTGCTATATAGGTCTTGCTTTATTTTGGTCTTAACCATCCAGTAGAAAAGTATAAAAATGAGGTATAAAAAGTAAAGC
>NW_004524815.1:1842598-1843840 GCF_000260255.1 Octodon degus | reverse complement strand
GAGTGGCAAATGGCCAAGGGCAGCAGTTCATGGCGGTGGCAAAGAGCAAGAGAGCGAAATGGACGAGCAGCAGCACCAATAGCAACAAGAGGAAGTCTGTCTCTGCCTCTCTTAAACTGCATTTAGGCCATCTGCCCCAGGCTAGGGGAAGTACACACACCTATAATCCCAGTTTACTAAAATCCATAAATAAATCTCAGACTGGGACCACCCATAATCCCAATGGATCACGAGTTAATCACAAACTCTAGAAGCCCCCACCCCATGACTGCTTGAGGCTTTGCAGGGGACAACTAGACACAAACCATAACACAACCACCCCGCCCCAGGCCCCTGGACTCTGAGCTCACTGCAGCCTCTGCTCCTGGCTGGGCAGGCCTGCGCCCGCTCCTAGGATGCTGCCTGAATCTTTAAAGGTGCTCGTCTTGAACTGGATGCTGACCGCGCCTTCTTCTACTTATTTTATTTTACCCAGACTGCTGAATGCAGGGAGGAAAGGAGATTCTCCGCGCCCAAGCTCCCTATCCACCCTATCCTGGCTGCCAGCAGGTTCTTCTAAAGTTCCCTAGTCAGACTGCGTCACCTCAGCTGTGGCCAAGTCCCGGTGCCCAGAGTGGCCAGCCCGTGCCAGCAGTACATGTCACTTTCGTCGGTCTTGATTTCGTCTCCACCTACTACATTTTACTGAAGCGCCAAGCTTACGAGAAGCCGTAGCAAATACGTGTTAGCTGAATCTGATTCTAAATAGATAGTGGTGGGGTGAAACTGAATGAAGTGAAGATAAATAAAGATGTGGAGTTCATCCATTGTAGGAAGTCCGTTCCCACCACATGACTGTCCCCTCTTATGGTCTGAGAGTTCAGCGGGTGGTTATTCTGAGCGCGGGGTACACCGCGCAGCGCACAGGCCGTTCCATGTGCTCCAGAAGGGCCGGGGGATGCAGTAGACACAGAGGCCATTGGGGACCAGCAGGAAGAGAGAAACAAAAGGACAGAGAGCTGAGTATCACCAGCAAAATGAAGCTTCCCTCCTTTCGAGCAACCTTCACGCTGTACAGAGATAGCAAAAAAATATACCGGGCCCTAGAGACCTAGAGACACCCCAGGAAGACAGCGTGGCCAGCTCCGCGTGCTCACGTGTGTTAGGGCATTCTGAGGGCAGGTGACCTCATGTTTAAAGACTCCCAGCTTTGCTTCGCTTTAATTCCCCCTCTTCCTCCCCCTGCCCCTCCCCCACCCTCCC